>NC_072453.1:7333447-7633447 GCF_027596085.1 Anoplopoma fimbria
GTCAGAGAAAGTATTAATGCGACTGAGTCTTCCAGAATCTCATCTGGCTCCGTAATAATTTAGAGCTTGGACTCCTCGTGGACCAAGGTTTCATTTCTACTATGTGAAGAGCACATTTTCCAACAACGATCAGCAGCAAATCACACTGACACTGCGGTCGTACAAGGAGCTTAAATCATTCACAATTTATCACTGGAAGTGAAGCATAACTCACACATTTACAGAAGACTGTGCGGCTATGAGAACCACTGATCCTAGGTAAGAACCATCTCATGTAACCTAGTTCTTATGCATTGTGGAAAAAATTTAAATCTTAACAGAATAGTTATGTGGAGACCAAAGCCAAATTACAGAGAGATGGCAATTATTTCTACAAATGCTTCATGGGTCATCTGAGAACTCATCTGGAAGTGATTTATTTTTTGGGGGGTGGGAAAAGAAAAGAGGTACACTGTGGTGGTCTCACGTTGGACAAACTCTGGCTGTCAATTAGGCAGTAAAATAATCTGTCTAACTATGCGGTTAATCTCTATGAGCAAAATGTCAACGAGATTCAAGACACAATTGTCACCATATTTCTAAACATCTTTAGAATGGTCATTAGGTCATGAGGAAGCAGCAGATTATGAAAATGAGAATCTAAAAATCCAAGGAGCACATTTGGGATATTTAACCGTCAACTTCTTTGAGAGATCAATTTAAGACAAGACTGGATTCAGATGGGTTCACTTCTGTCATTGACAAAAACAGCATCACTGGTTAGGGGTTTTAAAAAACAATAATTCCAATATAGCTATATAGAAAGACTTTCTCTCATTTATTCATACTTTTTAAAACATATAAGGCAACCAGGAATCACATTACTACAAGCCAAGAGAACAAAGCTCTAAACACACAATATATATGACAATGGAACCATTATGCAAAAATAACGGATTGTGTGCTAGTGGAGAAATGATTGAGCGGTTCTCATGAGCGGTGAGGAGGAGATATTGGATGATTTAAACATCTGCCTCTGACGGCTGTAAATTACATGTTGGGAAATGATGTCGTAATAAAGAAAAGTAAAGTAAATGAAAGCTCCATGATCTCTTGGCTGTTTGAATCCCTGTGCAAGTCCAAGGCTTTGTGCAGGTCTTTCAAATCCTGGAACGACCGGTCTGAGAAACCCACCTGTTAAAACACATTTTTATGGAACTCTCTCCAAACCTCTCATTGTTTCAGTCAGGTCTGCTCTGATCCAGATATGATCTGTCCTCTTCTCTATTGGTTTTGAATTGATAATCCCATGAGATTCCTGCCCATGTTCTTGGGAGACTTTGGCTTCCTTGCACTCGTCTTGGCTGAGTCTTTGTTGTTATGACTGGCTTTAATCTCTGCTTCCCAGTGTTTTTTCACCATTGTGTAGAGCCTCATGGTGGCCTGAGCATCTTGGACCTGGTAGACATCGGAAGAACGAGGGGGAGATCAGTCCAAGATGCTATGTATAACATTTTTATAGGTATTCTTTGTAATTTTGTGTTTTCTAAATAAATTGTTATTGTTATTAATGTGAGAGTGATGTGTTGATGACTTACGGATGAATGTTCACCCTGTTGGACCTTAACGTTGAGTATCTCTCTACAGAGGACTTTCAGAGCAGGTCGGCCACTCTAAAAGAAAAAAAGAAAAATGATTGCATATTATACAACACTGATTCAAAGAACTGGGTCACGTACACATGCTATGTCGACTTTAGAGTAGTATACGTACCTTAACAGCCTTCCTAAAAGGTTTGTACTTCTGGGTGTCCCGGATTTTCTTTTTTGGATGATCCAAAAGTAAAATCTGAAACCGGAGTTTGAGATTGGTAAACAAGTGCTTACATTTATTTAAGTGTTTTAATTCCCTCTCAGATATAACATCCAGTCTACCTTTAGGTCATTGTGTATGGCATGTCCAACCACTATTCTGCCTTGCAGGATCTCTGCAACCTCCTTCTGCACAACCTGTAAATTCTCTCCTGCAATGAGACAAACATGGATGTTATGGTACAACAGTTCATGAAGACTATTTTTAAGCAATAAATTATAAAAAAAACAATTCTGTTATTGTTTGTTCATTACAAATACTTGTCTCACCGTCTTTAATGTCCTCTGGTCGGATTCCACTGAAAGCTGTCCTGTAGTCTGTTACCTTTTCTGTGGGTTTCACATATTTGTCATAGATGCATTTCCCAAAGCGGTTCACGAGGGACACACGAGCCAAGATGCTCTCCTCTCCGTCAGGACCGACTCCCACCATCTCGCAATCAATGGCCACGGCTCTGGTGAGGCTAATGGTTGGCGAATGGCCAACAGGGTGATAAGAGAGGACAGTCTTCACTACTACATCAAACTGTGGGAGGAAGACCTGTTGTCTCAGTTTCTGTTTGGTATATTGTAATGAGTGAGTGAATGAGTGGGCCATTTATCTTTATCGTTTTACCCAAAATGTTGTAGTATTTGACACTTTTTTAGATCTGTTACCTTCAGAGACAGCCAGACTATCTGAGTCATTAAGCTCACGTTATGTGTACCTTACAGATATGAGAATGCATCGATCCTCTCATCCATCTCTAGGCAATAAATCGAATATCCCAAAAAGTAAAACTAGTCTTCTAAAAATGTGCTATTTGTAAAATGCACGAAAATATGTAAAACAGCAGTACGGTCCTTGGAAAGCACAAGACCAGACAACACTGCAGGTAGACCACTGCCTATGCTTCATTCACGTTTTTCTGAGGATTTTTCAGTTAATGACTTAACTGTCATAACACTTGACATGAACTCTTTTGAAGCACATCTGTGGGGCTACAAAAGGACACTGACTTCGCCTTCACTCACCCCTCAAAGGCTCTCTCCTTGACCAGGGCGCTCTCTGTGTCCTTGTGCTGCTGGGTGCCCTGCTTTCTCCTCATGATCTCTGCTGCCTCTGCTCCCACTGTTGCCTCAATGTCGTCAGGGTCCACATCATCAAACCAAATGTCCTCTCTGCAATAGCAAAGAACAAAATGAAGTTAGCAGCCACAATTCTTCTGGACCGGAGTATCATCAGAAGTGAGTGCTGTGTACTTACACTGTGGGTTTCTTCTCTTCAACCACAGGCTTTTTTTTCTTGGCCGCTTGCTCGCCGTTTAACTGTCCACTGGCTATTTTCCTTTTTGGAGCAGCGGACTGTTTTGTCTCTGTTACAGCTGGAACCTTTGACTTCACCCGATCCTTGGGGGCAACACTTTTGGGAACCAGTTTATGCTTCACTTTTGTCTCAGCGTCCTTCTGCTTGGGACAGACATTGTTCTTGGGAATACTTTTAGTAGACTTTGCTTTAGCCCCCTGGTTTGGCAGAACACCATTCTGAGGTTTTGGTGTCACAGGCTGCTTCTTCTCCGGTTGACTGGCCTTTATAATCTGTGGAAGGTTTTGCAAAGTATTGAACAATCGTGATGAAAGTATTGAATGTGAGGAAATCTGATGCAAAGATTTGACATGTAAACATTTTAACAAGCTACAGAGACAGAACAATATATTTTAATGACAAACCTCTTGTAACATCTTCCAGTTAGCAGAGAACTGCAGGCCATCTGTTGGAGGTTTGGGTTGCTGAGCTTTGGGTTTTTCATGGATCTTGGGTGGTGGCTTTATCTTTAAGAACTTCTCTGTCATCCACTGTTTCTTTTTCATTTTCCTCAAGTATTTTTCCTCTGAAGATTTGGGTCGTTTTGTTTTAGCAGGCGAATCTTCCGTCTTAGACGTCACCTTTGACATTATGGCCACTTTCGGTGAAATATTGCGTATTATTTGGTGAACGTAAGTAAAGTAACTTAAGCGTCCTCAGCCACGCTGGACCGTATAACTCCGTCACTTGGTCACCAGGTAGGTAACGTAAACAGAAACGCGGTGAACACTGTTTCACAAAAATGTTTCCGTGGGGTAAGTTTACCCAGTAGTTGCACTGACGAAGTGGTTTTGTTCGAATAATTCTCTTAACCGTTGAGGAAAAAATGCTTGTTAGCTACCTCAACCTACTCCAAAGCCATGCTGAAATGTATAGTTCCGAATTGTGCAGCAGCCAAATGTGTCCGGCAAAAACACGAAGTTGTGACTGCTATAACTGAACAATACAACGGTGCAACGTTCAAATACATATTCACTTCAATGTGTATTAACATGTTAATCTATATTTAAATATAGTGTTACTTTTTTAAAAACATTTGTTGCTGTTTCTTGTGCTTTTTATTTTAAAAGCGGAACGTTTTTTGGGCCAAACGTTTTACATCGGACCGAAGATTGTATGGGACCCATCGCAGGCAAAATAATTGATCGACGATATTTGACAGCTTACAATTGTTGGAGTAAAGGAGCCACCCGGTGTTTGGTAGAAATATATATTTTTAACGTATTCTTTACCAACAGTTCTGATAAATACCTAACTCGCATATGTCGAGGGCATCTTGTCTCAAAAGTTCAGTTTAGGTGTGTTGTTGTTGTTCAGCTGCTACCAGCCTTAGCTGTTATATGAACTACGTATTTACTACGTAACTTGAGCAAACTTTACGTCTGAAGCTTTATACATTTCCTGATTTTTTTTTTACACTTCTACCATGTAACGTTACCTTTCTGTGTTTCGCTTTGGTTAGAGATCATGGTGGTAAACTCTCCCTCTCCTCTGCCTGAGAGAGCCATTTATGGGTTTGTCCTTTTCCTTGGCTCACAGTTTGGCTTCTGTAAGTAAAGTATATATACATTTAACTCTTCAAATATTAAAATGTTAAACATGTCTAATTCAAATGAAATTCCCTCAGAGATATTAAGGGAATTAAATAGCATGTTTATACAATTTCGTGTACAATCAATGGTCAATTCAGAAACTGCTACAAAAAGTCATTTCAAAATAAAATGCTGTGTATATAAATCTAATTTATGTAAGAAGAAAAAGTCTGTGCGACCCATTTGGTTAAATATTCTACTGATGTACGTTAAATATATTTTAAAAATACAAAACAACTAACTGTGTGTGTGTGTGTGTGTGTGTGTGTGTGTGTGTGTGTGTGTGTGTGTGTGTGTGTGTGTGTGTGGTATCTGCAAAGAAAGACAGACCAATCTTTTATTCTTCAGTTTAAAACAGTATGATTAGGTATCCAAACAAAAAAACGGTCAACCATATCTGCAGTGTGATGTCTACTTTCCTTTCTTCTCTCCACAGTTCTGTATTGCCTGTGGGCATTTATACCAGACGAGTGGCTTCATTCAATAGGGCTCACCTACTGGCCTCAAAAGTAAGATAACGCATATCATGTTGGATATTAGTTATCCAATAACCAATTTCCCCTCTCTTGACTGTTAGATTAAATTGTGTGCCTAAGGAATGACATGTACCACATTAGAAGTTTTATGATCTGTTAACTGATTATTTTTCTTTCTTGTGTAGATATTGGGCCCTTGCCGTACCAATCTATCTTCTGGTTGCATTAGTGATCGCTGTGGTGCTGCTGTTCGGAGTGAACCTGAACAACACCGCTCCGCTCGACTCCCTGGACAGCATCACAGGTGAATACATTGCCTTAGGCTAAGTGTTACCTACTGGTTAGTAGAAGAAATCTATGAGAAAATAACTCTACTTCTCACTTGATTTTATTGCCAAAGTAACATTGTAAACTCAATTATGATCTCAACCGCAAACTTTTTTTTAAAAATGATGATCCTATTTAGAATAAAATAGACAATCAAGCAGGGTATGCTTCAGGGTGTGGCTACCTTGTGATTGACAGGTTGCTACCATTGCATATTTGCGTAATGTACTGTATACTATAATGTAATATTGTTGTATATGATACGGTTAATCTGACATCAGGCCTCCCGACAGGAGAAAACACTCAAGTGTAAATATTTACTCATGAGTTGGGAACTCCCCGACCCTAACGTCCTTAAATGTTTCTTTCTGTCACAGACGTGTACGCACAAGGCCAAAGGACAACAGACTGCCACAAGGGGGGAATACCCAGACTGAAAGATGTTTCCATTAGTGAAGTCAACAGAATTTTCTATTTGTCCCCCACATCATAACAAACAGGAACTAATGTAGTCAGAGATGGACTAGAGGAGGGATTTATTATGGTGTCGCTGTTTTCCCTTTGTTTATAAAACAGGGATTCTGCTTTTATTTATTTATCCAGGAACAATGCAATGGGGGAAATATGTACTGTAAGAATTTACTTTCTCTTGTCCTTTATTTACAAAATGATGTGCTCTGTGTGTGTTAACAGGGATATGCTGAATATGATGTAAGACAATGTCACAATATGAACAAAGTTACTATTATCAAAGTAACTTGTATATTTGATGAACAAGGGGATTTTATCCAATAAAGTATATATTTTTTTATACATACAGTATGTGTTTTGTGCAATACTACACTTCTGTTAGTATCATCATTTGAAATAAATGGGGGACAATATCTTATATATACGTGATACCCTGTTTAGTCTTCGGCATCACGGATGGATTACTGAGCAGACCTACCAGCCAGAGGCCAAGGGGGCCAAAGTGTAAGGGGCCCCCTTTCACGTACAAAATGTCAATCAAAGATAAACTTACTGACCTCAAAGAGACGCAAAACGACCAGACAGATACACAAGACGACCGCAAAGAGATACTAAATGATCTCAGAGACATCCATCGACCAAAAAAGGCACAAAAGAACGTAAGGCAACAATAACACCACAATGAGACACAAAACGACTACCAAGAGACACAGTATGACTTGAAGAACACAAAAACATACATGACATGAAGTACCTGCCAAAAGAGGCAAAAGCATCACACAGTCTGTGAGTCTTGCTCCTAGATAGGACAGATGGGGAGGCCTGTTTCATGTCTGTGTCCAGGGGCCCATTGACTCATAATCCGCCCATGCTAAGCGTCCACTGCTAGAACCATAAGGGCGAAGTTGCAACAAATCTCAGGTGCTGGATCGGTTTAGTCTGATATGTCCTGATTCTGACTTAAGACATGAAAAAGCAACTAGACAAGATTTTATTGTAAAACACATTCATCTGATTGGTCAGAATCACAACCTGTACAACAACTCTACAATTCAGGGCCATGGTATAAAAGTGAATGTATATTATGTTTTTACTATGGTCGGTTATCTCCAGTTCCTCTATTTCACTTGTAGTTCCCCACTGATCATTTATAGATGTACTAAACATCTTTGAACTAATGAGCATGTGTTTCGCTTTAGTGCAAGGCTTCCACTTCTCCACTGATAACTGAGAGGGGAAATTGCACTTTACCGTGCAACAATAATTAACAAAGCAGGAAGAGACATAGACTGTAGTATATAATAAACTAATTATTATCATTATTATAAAGATAGCTGCATTCCTGTCCACTGGATGGCGATAAAGTACAGCTTTGCGGACTGTCTCAAAGAAGAAGACCGTACTGCCATGACAGTTGATCCTCAGTCACAGTTCTTGAAGCCTCCAGCCTTCTTCAGACTCTTCTCCGGTCGTATAAACAGATGGCCTTCGCCTTGCCGGTGTGGCTCGCAGTGCAGGAGGAGCTCCTCGGGTACGGCGCAGCGGACTGTCCGGCCCCGAGCAGCTTCGACGATTTTGACGACGATGCTTTGTTCCAGATGTTCCACCTCAGCAGACCCTGCATCACTTTCATCACCGACGCAGTGCGCATCCGCATGAAGAACGTGGTTTTGGATCAACCCGCGCTGTCGGTGGACGCGACGGTCATGGTGGCGCTGAACTATTACGCACACGGGGCTTCCTCCGCCGACGTCCTGCAGAGAGCCGGGCCGAGCCAGGCGGACTGCCCCGCGGTCATCGGCACAGTCTCCGGGGTCATCGCGGGGATGGCCGATCAGTTCATCTCGTTCCCACTGCTCCGGGAAGCCAAAACCAACGTGGCCTCCACGATGAAGAGGGTCTGCGGGATCCCCAACGTGCTGGGCGTCCTGGCTCCGGCGCACTTTAAGATAAGAGCGTCTCCGTACGAGAAGGAGGCGTTCAGGTCCTTCGTCAACGCTTTAGGTTACACATCGGTGGTGAGCCAGGTCATATGCGACTCCGACGGCAACATCCTGAGTGTGGAGAAGTGCTGTGTGGGCAGTACGTTTGAGCAGGAAATGTGGGAGTCGTCGTTTAAAGGAAGAGAAATGGAGGAGGAACTGCATGGAGCATATTGGGTTATTGGTAAGATGTAAAACCCCCAAAAAAATCATTATTAAGACTCTTGACCTCCTGTTTGGATGTCGTAACTTAATTCATGTACAGTACCAGTCAAAAGTTTGGACACACCTTCTCATTCAATGGTTTTTCTTTGTTTTTCTTTTTCTTTTTTTCTACATTGTAGATTAATATTGAAGACATCCAAACTATGAAGGAACACATATGGAATTATGTGGTAAACAAACAAATGCTCAACAAACCAGAATATGTTTTATATTTTAGATTCTTCAAAGTAGTTGAATGAGAAGGTGTGTCCAAACTTTTGACTGCTACTGTATCTCTGTGCAAAGTGACATGTTTTACTAAATGTCAGTGTATAATAATAAACTCAAACACACACACACACACACACACACACACACACAACCTATAACATTTCCTGCTTTTCAAAAACCCATTATAATTAAGCAAACAGTATATGCATACGGCCTTATGCTACCCACAACAGTATATTGGTTTAAAAAAACAATACTCAGGTTTCCATGTTTTAGATTTTTTCTAGAGCTTTCAACTGTTTGTCAATCTTCCTCAGGAAAATCTGCAGAGGAAATCTCTCAAAAAAGTTTATGGATCTAAAGTTTAATATTTTTACAGTTAAACTAGAGTTCCCGAGGTTAAAAATTAACTTCCCCACTTGATCATTCATAATCATATAAGATAATACACACTGATACCTTTGTTACTAACATTGCGTAACAAACCCATGCAATGCAGGGCTGGTTGACATTCACCCCTCAAAAGTATTTTGATTTTCTATCGGTACCTTTCCTAGTTTTTATTAACTGCATTCTCTCCTGTATTTCTTAAAGGCGGAAAAGGCTATCACTTAAGCAAACATGTCTTGACTCCTGTGTCAGAACCTGCAAATGACAATGAGACCCGATTCAATGAGGCCCATGCGAAGATCCACGACGTCATGCGGACAACTCTGGGCTCCATGAAGAGACGTTTCAGGTGTTTGATGCAACTTGGTTTTGCACAAGAATGCTCTTTGGACAAAAAGGCCAACATTATCAAGGCGTGCTGTGTCCTGCACAACATCGCTAAGAAGTTCTCCGTCCCTCCGCCGCCTGTAGCCGGTAAAATAGAGCCCCTGCATCCAGGCAAGCAGCAATCAGTACCGGTCACCATCAACCCTGAGGCCCTGCAAGCCAGAAAGGAACTCATCCATCGTAACTTCTCCATTGCCTCCACCAGCAAGGACCCAGCAAGTAAAGGCATCAAGGGGGAAAATGCGTGAGCGGAGCGGTTGTGTTGTCTGTTCTAGGTAGCAAGGGATCGTCGACATATATCAAGTACAAACATTGGACCCAAAACCCAGCTCATGGCGCCAAAGTTATACTCATTGTGTTGCGGTTCTCTGTCAGTTTAACACTAATATGAAAATGTGACATATTGGATTTTCATTCTAATTGGCAGTAAAGACATATTCAGGTATTTTTGTTTATAAAAAGATTGTATTTTTTCATGTACAAATAATCATTATTTTCTACCTACAGTTCTTATTTTTAATAAATGTAATATGAAAACATTCTTTAGTCACCTGGAGTGTTGTTTCCTCATATCATAATAGTAATAAGAATACACATTTGGTAAATAAGATGAACACTCATTTACAAATAAAATCAAATCTAAAGTGTAGTATTCATGTACAGTAAATATATCATCTTTCATTTTCTTATTAACAGTTAGCAAAAATAAAGCTTTAGAATTTGTTTCACACTAAGTGCACAAAAGACTGACTTCAGTGCTGACGATCTTATTTAGGCGTTTTTGAACTCTCGGAGTGCTGTGGCATTGGCGTATATCATTTCTGCATTCTCATATATGTTCTCTTCATTCTTCTCATTTGGCTGCAGACGGTCCATGATGCATTGGTGCAGGAAAACATACTGGGACTGAAAATAAGTAAACCATATTTGCTGGTCATTAGAAAAGCAGAACTTGGGGTGTAGAGTGTATATGTTCCCATCTTATTCTGTCTGACACTTCCTTGTAAATGTGCATATAAACATACACCTTAATGCAGTGAGGCCTACATTATAGTAGTAAATCTTTTTTTAAATATGGCCTTGTTAAAGTTTAAAAGGGACAATAGAAAAGACAATTTCAAAACCATGTTTTTAGAGGATGGATGTAAACAACTACATGGAAATGTAAGCAAGGCTTCATTTGGATACTAACAAATGCTATGGGTACAGTGTTTGAGCTGTATGTCCAGCTGTGTAGAAGTTATGAGAGTCTCAACTTAAATAATGTAACAAAGTAAGGAAGTGGCAAAATAAGTGGTTACTTCATATGATTTTTACCTCCGTCTGCACCATGTGCGGTCGGCTCAGTCTCATCTTGTGCACAAAGCCGTTGATTCCCACAGCTCTTTCTTTATCTAGCTGCTGAAGCAACACATCCAGAGCAATGATAGTGCCTGTCCTCCCAACTCCAGCACTAAGAGAGAACACACACAGCAAAAGGTCAGCAGTTAGTGGCCAGGATTGATGGTCATCATGGGTAGTCCTGATGGTCTCAAAGCAGTTTTCTAACTATGTGGAAATCACTCACTACGACTTAAAACATTTTCTCATCCCTGAGCACCTTCTTACTTACAACTGACATAAACACTAAACCAGTGAAACTTATAAAAGCTAACATTTCATCCAAAATGTATGTGCTTATATATCATAAGATATAAAAGCTGTAAGGTTGTCAGTCGACCCAACTTAGTGGACCTCTGTCTGATTTTTATAGTCTTCTCTCCAGACTTACAACAAGAGTTCATTCTGTACCTGCAGTGAACCACGGTTGGTGCTCCAGCCCCTTCTCTCTCTATGTGCTGTCTCACCAGCCCTCTGAACTGGATCAGGACTTCGGTGCCCTGTGGGACTCCATGGTCAGGCCAGGCAGTGAAGTGAAAATGTTTCACTGTGCGCTCCTCTGAGTTATTCCGCTGTGAAGATGATCAAATAGAGGAACTCAAATACTGTAAGTCTTGAACCAACAAAGTTCACGTTGAAGTCGTCGAACATTTATCCTCTTTATGTGCAAACACAAATTCATAAATTGTTATTTGTGCTCTGACACAATTCCAGTTTTCATTCACTTTGTTGTGCTTTTTTGACTTTGAATTATATTAAAACTCAGCCTATTTAGTTAGACCATCACATTTTTAGAGAGATGTTACGTACATGTTTCACCCTAAATTCCCTCAATGTCCAGTTGGCCTCCTGCTGCTCAGATCTGATGGTGACTAACAGCCCTCCGTAAGAGCAAGGATTACTGTTTGCAGGCCAGTATAGCTCACACTTAGTCTAGGAAAAAGAAACACCAAAATTGGGTTATTGGAGCTGTTTTAATGTAGTCGTAGTTGTCAGTAGTAGTAGTAGTCAATACTTATTTGTGGGAACTGAGAAACCCACAAAAAGTATTTGTGTGAACTGTAACCATTTGAAGTTTGCACTTCCTCTAAAATCTGTCGGTATAACATTCTCAAATCTTCCTGACCACTCACCCGTCCTCCCTCAGTGCAGTTGGTTACCATGACAATGCCTTTAACTCTTTGTTCCCAGATCATTCTCCAGAATTCATTGACTGTGGAGGGCAGAGGACCCTGGGTAGCGATGTACTCTCTGTTGCTGTTGTGGCCCTAAGAAGCAATTTTCAAAGTTAACAGGAACACTTTTCTAGCTTGTATAAATCCTATATTGCTCAGTATGACAAAGAACACCATTTTGTGCTGATGAAATCACACAGTCAGCGTAATTTGCTAGACTTCAAATTAATGTGCAGATGTTTAAGCAATCATTTGCTTGCAATTGTGGCAATTTCTTTACAGATAATGAATGGTTCAAGCTTATCAAGTCTGCTCTTTGACAGTCATCAAGTAATACCTACTGGCATGTAAGAGGCATTGATGTAGTCGGAAGTTTCATTGGGATTGGATGTAGTAAGCATCACCCGACACCAGTCATCTATGATGAGAAAACAGAAGATGGTTCAACTGCAATGCACCACAACAAAGTAGGCTAGTTAGAAGGAATCAGTTTATCTGGACTATTTAATGACTCTCGACTGCTCATGATATTGGGATCCAGCAGTCAGAGGACAGGCTTACATGGTAGGATATTGGTGAAACGGTTCCTCGCTTTGTTCTGGGGTAGAAGAGCTGCCTCTCGTGTTTGCTCCATGCCAACAGGAATGAGATTCTGCATAGAAGTTGGAAGATGAGACGGCAAGTGATTGACAGAAAGCAAGGGAAACAGTAACCCAGCTATACACACACACAGTTCTGGTCATAAACCAAAATAGGAAGACATAGAAGAAAAACAAAATAAGATATGCTTTTGTATGCACCTCATATTCCTGGCTGAAACCTCTATTCTCATCCAGCTCTAACTGGTAAAAGTGGTCTGGAAACTTTGCCACAGAAATAGCTCTGAGAAAAAAACACAACAAAAGTAGAACCCACGTTGCATTGTAATGGTATTTAAGACAATTGACATGCAAAAATATTACAGAGACAAGATTGGTGTAATGTTGAATACAGTATATTTTCATATGTGGTTAACCTTCTAATTCTCTGTAAGTATACAATATCTAGTTTTCCATTTTCACAACATTGTAGACTGACAGTGGTGTTAGTATTATGTAGAAATGGAGAAACGAATACTTACTTGATCTTTTTATTGGCTTGTCTGGAACCACCAATGAATGCCTTTTTTCTGCTGTGGGAAAGAAGCAAAGAGGGTCGCTGATTGAATCGGATTCACTACATTTTCGGGAAATAATATAACTATGGTAACTGTGGCAGCACTAACCTGATAATATCTGGTCTTTTAAAAAAAATGAAGAGGGCCAAACAGACCAGGAGACAAAAAAGCACAACAGCAATTACTGCCCCTGCAATGACTCCTACAGGGGATAGAATATGGATTGAATGCTTTAAAACATATAGATACTCACCACAGCAGACACTAAAACCAAACAACAGGCAATTCATATAACTAATTCCAAACAGCACAATAATGAGGTCGAAGGGAGAATAGATTGTTAAAGGTTACTTCAGGAAACACACTAAAATGTTACTTCTATAGAGTAAAATAGTCACTTTGACTCACCCCTTGGATCAGTTGGACATGAAAAAAACAATTGTTCAGACTTCCTTATGGGCCCGGACAGTGGCATCACCAGTGTCGCTAAAGACACCTGATATGTTTTAGCAGGTTGGAATCCAGATATTTTGAGATTCTGTGGCTTATTTTCAGGCACTTTGTAAGTTTCCCCAGCCACGTTCACCTCAACTGAAGTCCACACACCATCTGGATGATCCCAGACGATAAAGACAGAATAGCCAGCGGCGGAGTACTCACAGTGTGCGCTTAAATACGGAGGAACTGAGGAAAACAAGTGGAAATATGCCTTTACAATACAATCACAAACCTGTGTAACCATTGTTTAACAACATAAATTCTTGCATTTGCTTGAATTCCATCGTAAAGTAATTGTACAACAGAACACATGATTAGCCAATCCACAGAAAATTATCTTAAAATACTATGATCATAGTTGATTAGTCGCTGAAGCCAAAAATGCCATTTTGTCAATCATTCTGTCAATCATTCTAACTTTCCTAGAGTGAGGATTTGCTACTTTTCTCAAATATTCATCAAATATTTTTGGGGATTTTGACTGTTGGTCGACAAAAAATAGCAATTTAAAGAGGCCCCTGTTGAGTCTGGGTTAGGGTACTTGTGGGCAATTCATACATTTAGATTTTTTTTTTTTAGACAAAGTAATTTATTATTTGAAAAAAAATGTAATTAATCAATTTACATTAAAATAATTATTGTTGTAGCCGATATAATCTTACATAACCATTTCAAACATTATTATTAATTATAAGCATGTACATGAAAGGTGCAGCAGAGTGTTAGTTGTTTTCAAGCACAAAAAAACAATTTGATTACATGAATATACAGGGTACCCTCCACTACCATGATGGTTAAATTGCTTTGAAATATTTATTTTTATATAGATATTATAGATTGATAAAGATCATGTAAGCACTTCAGGTTATTTTCTGTGAGAAATGTAGACAAATATTAGGTAATGGGGTAAGACAGATTTGTACTTACTGATTGTCAAACTGTGAGTACACTGTGGATAGGTTTTGGTATTATTTTTATACACAAGAGACACCTCATAGGTCGCTCCAGGGTAGAGGCCAGAAAATGACACATTGCTTCCTTCAGGACTGACATGAGTTTGTGATTCATTAATGGCTGTTGCATTCGAGAACAAGCCTTCAATCGTTCCTTGGATCGATGAGTTAGTAACAAGCCAGTTTACCTTGGTACAGTCTATGGCTGAAATGAAAAAGAAAATAAAAGCATCCATTTGTTAATCACATAATTCAATCAATAAATAATTATTTCCAGGACAAAGACTGTTCTGGATGTTACTAGTCATAATGAAAATTATCCATTGACAACAGATTTTGAGAGTTTGTCAGAGAGAAAGCATGTCTGAACCTGTTACTGTGAAGACTTCGTAAGCAGTGCTATTGAATCCAGAGAACTGTGTGATCACGTGGAATGTATACGCTGTTCCAGGCTGGAGAGACATGGTTGAATGGGACACAACATCCATGGCTGTATTTGGGAGAAGTTGTGGATTTTCCCCATTGACGATGAGAGAGTATTCCCAGTCTTTCTTCGCGTTCTGCCACGTCAGGGTTATGCTGGTCACAGAGCGTTCAGTCACGTTGACCAAAGTCACCATTGAGGGAACTGAAAACACACACACACACACACATATACCTTGTCAATGTAAATGCATTTTGAATGCAGAAATTATTTTAAAAAGAAACTTTCTAAGAGATTTAATAATACAGTGTGAATTTCAAGGATGAGGTGTGAATAATAGCCTTCATATTATGAGGTTTATAAAAGAGAGTCTAGTTAAACTATAACTTGGAGGCCTAGATTTATCAAGGCAGTAAAAGGTCAAGTCAATCACTCAATGACCATAAATTCCTCTAAATTCTATTTATATCGGAAGTCTGTGCAGTTGAATACAGTAATTTGTGAAGGATTTGCATATCATAAGCAAAATACCTGGCTTCCTGGTTAACTCAAAGGTCACCTACCAGTCACAGCGTTAAATGAGAATCCAGTGCTGTTGACTTTCTCAAAGCAAGTCAAGAGAGTGAAGTTGTATTTTGTCCCAGCACTGAGCAAAGAGACCTCATGTGTCACTGATGCCATTTTATTAAAAGTGCTGCCCTTGACCTCAATGAGACTTCCTTTGTTATCATATTGTAGGAAGTATGTTGAGATGTGTTTAACCTTGTCCCACTTCAGAGTTATACTGGTCTCATTTTGTGTGAGCACAGTTACATCATTAACATTTCCAGGAGCTGAAAAGAGGACACACAGTTATTTCAGTAAAGCCCAAACTGTGAGAGTTATTGATTCTAACTCTTTTGTGTTACGAGGAGCTAAAATGTAAATAAACACGATGAAGGTACTGTCACATAATTCAAAACAGGATATGACAGAATATCCCTGATAAAATATTATGTTTTTTGGTTTTTTTAAAGCAAAAGTTGCGTTCAATTCCAGTATTTTATCAGCAACAGTCAAATAGATGAAGCGAGCAATACCCCAGTTACTGAGAAGGTTTAAATTAGATATTATTACAGAGCCTTGTTGTGGCTCTTGTTTTAGGCCAATATCAGGGAAATAACATCTTACCAGTGACTGCAGTGTAGTTTACTCCACTGCTTCTGATATTTTCAAATACAGTGAAGAGACTGAAGTCGTATTTAGTCCCACTTGTGAGCTTTAAGATTGTGTGGTTCACTTTTTCAAGTCCCCCTGATGCAGTGACGTGTATCATCCTTTCATTGAACACAAGTGTATACGTGAGGATGTCATCCACTTTTTTCCATTGCAGAGTTATACTGGTCTCATTTTGTGTGAGCACAGTTACATTATTAACATTTCCAGGAGCTGAAAAGAGGACACACAGTTATTTCAGTAAAGCCCAAACTGTGAGAGTTATTGATTCTAACTCTTTTGTTTTACGAGGAGCTAAAATGTAAATAAACACGATGAAGGTACTGTCACATAATTCAAAACAGGATATGACAGAATATCCCTGATAAAATACTATGTTTTTTGGTTTTTTTAAAGCAAAAGTTGCGTTCAATTCCAGTATTTTATCAGCAACAGTCAAATAGATGAAGCGAGCAATACCCCAGTTACTGAGAAGGTTTGAATTAGATATTATTACAGAGCCTTGTTGTGGCTCTTGTTTTAGGCCAATATCAGGGAAATAACATCTTACCAGTGACTGCAGTGTAGTTTACTCCACTGCTTCTGATATTTTCAAATACAGTGAAGAGACTGAAGTCGTATTTAGTCCCACTTGTGAGCTCTAAGATTGTGTGGTTCACTTTTTCAAGTCCCCCTGATGCAGTGACGTGTATCACGCTTTCATTGAACACAAGTGTATACGTGAGGATGTCATCCACTTTTTTCCATTGCAGAGTTATACTGGTCTCATTTTGACCAATTGATTCTAACTCTCCTGTGTTACGAGGAGCTGGAATGTAAAAAAAACATTAATGCTTGTAAATACACAGTATATAGTCATGTCTCATATGTTCAAATGACAGAGTGTGACAGTGTGTGAAAATTGTAATTACAACAGAACTTATTCTTTAATCTGCATATTGCAAGCAAAACATCTGATTCCAAATCTAAGGTAATTTACCAGTGACAGCTTCAAATGTGTATCCAGTGCTCTTGACTCCATCAAACACAGTGATGAGGGTGAAATTATATTTTTTCCCAGCAGTCAGAGGAGTAACCACATGTGTGACTGATGTCGCTCCATCTGTTGCATCGATGACGTCATCTTCATTATCATATTGTAGAAAGTATGTTGTGATGTTGTTAACCTTTACCCACTTCAGAGTTATACTGGTCTCATTTTGTGTCGAAACAGTCACATTATTGACATTTTCAGGAGCTGAAAAGACAAAAAGTTAACAGTTTCAACAACATTGGGTCTTTTAAGCAAATGAACAGTTTGATTCAACTCGATTATTTTATTATCAAAAGTCAAAAATGTTAAGTGAGCAACATTCATCTATTAATGAAAAAAACATTTTAAATTAGATATTGTTACAGAGCACTGTCCTTGCACTTGTCGTTGGCCTTAATCAGAAGAAAATCAAATGTAACAATTTAATTTGCATTTAACAAGCAAAATGCCTGATTCCAAATGTAAGATAACCTACCAGTGACAGCTTGAAATGTGTATCCAGTGCTCTTGACTCCATCAAACACAGTGATGAGGGTGAAATGATATTTTTTCCCAGCAGTCAGAGGAGTAACCACATGTGTGACTGATGTCGCTCCATCTGTTGCATTGATGACGTCATCTTCGTTATCATATTGTAGAAAGTATGTTGTGATGTTGTTAACCTTTACCCACTTCAGAGTTATACTGGTCTCATTTTGTGTCAAAACAGTCACATTCTTGACATTTTCAGGAGCTGAAAAGACAAAAAGTTAACAGTTTCAACAACATTGGGTCTTTTAAGCAAATGAACAGTTTGATTCAACTCGATTATTTTATTATCAAAAGTCAAAAATGTTAAGTGAGCAACATTCATCTATTAATGAAAAAAACATTTTAAATTAGATATTGTTACAGAGCACTGTCCTTGCACTTGTCGTTGGCCTTAATCAGAAGAAAATCAAATGTAACAATTTAATTTGCATTTAACAAGCAAAATGCCTGATTCCAAATGTAAGATAACCTACCAGTGACAGCTTGAAATGTGTATCCAGTGCTCTTGACTCCATCAAACACAGTGATGAGGGTGAAATGATATTTTTTCCCAGCAGTCAGAGGAGTAACCACATGTGTGACTGATGTCGCTCCATCTGTTGCATCGATGACGTCATCTTCGTTATCATATTGTAGAAGGTATGTTGTGATGTTGTTAACCTTTACCCACTTCAGAGTTATACTGGTCTCATTTTGTGCCAAAACAGTCACATTCTTGACATTTTCAGGAGCTGAAAAGACAAACAGTTAACAGTTTCAACAACATTGGGTCTTTTAACCAAATTAATAACTTGATTCAACTTGATTATTTTATTAGCAAAGTCAAAAATGTTAAGTGAGCAACATTCATCTATTAATGAAAAAACTTTCAATTAGATAATTTTACAGCGCTCTGTTGTTGTTGGCCTTAATCAGAACAAGATTTAAATACAACAATTTCATTTGCATTTAACAAGCAAAATGCCTGATTCCAAATGTAAGATGACCTACCAGTGACAGCTTGAAATGTGTAACCAGTGCTGTTGACTCCCTCAAACACAGTGATGAGGGTGAAATTATATTTTCTCCCAGCAGTCAGAGGAGTGACCACATGTTTGACTGATGGCTCTTCATCTGTTGCATTGATGAAGACCTCCTTTTGACCATCTTCGTTGTTATCATATTGTAGAAAGTATGTTGTGATGTTGTTAACCTTGTCCCACTTCAGAGTTATACTGGTCTCATTTTGTGTCAAAACAGTCACATTATTGACATTTACAGGAGCTGAAAAGACAAAAAGTTGACAGTTTTATTAAAGAATGCATTAGACATCATAATTGGCCTTCACTCAAGTCTGCACTATTATACAAGGAAATGCAGACATGTCACCAAGATAAAGGACAGTGGCTCAAACTTACGTGGTTTTGTTGTTGGAAGAGTTGTCGACGGTGACACTGGTGGTTTTGGTGTTGGAAGAGTTGTCGACGGTGACACTGGTGGTTTTGGTGTTGGAAGAGTTGTCGACGGTGACACTGATGGTTTCAGTGTTGTGCTAGATGTTGCTGCTGTTGCTGCTGTACTGCTTGAGTCAGTGACAACCTAAAAATAGATTACGAATTGTTGGAATACAGAGAAAATGACCTTGTCACAAGTGTTACTCTGAATATGGACTCTTAGTTGATAGAAATCTAAATCAATCTATGAGTATCCCAAAGCAATGTGATTTCTGTTATTATATTGTATATTACATTTTGTCTAACATAGTTTGAACAGCATTGTGACAAGGATGTTAAAAAAAGGAAACACTGGTGTTTGGAGACGTTCTAATCTATTTTTTAGTCAACAATCTTTCCTCATAGGTACAAAAAAAACATACATAACTCACATACAATATGATATTGCTGTGCAGGAAACTTCAGGAAACATCTGAGATCTTCAAATGCAAATTATGGCACGGAAATTGTTGTAACATTTTGTACTTCAACCTCTTAATCTCAACAAGTGCAACAACTCCTGAGATATAGTACTGATAGAGTTGATAAAAATACGAATGTGTACGCAACTATCCAACTATTACTTTCTTTTTTTAAATAATTGCAAATCATATTCATCAAATATGTATATATTTGTGGACAGTAGTTACTTATAATATCTTCCATGTGCTACATTTTCAACAGATTAACTTTCAAAATTCCATTCTTCTAACAAATAAAGCTGTATGCTGTTTGGTAATACAAAACAGTATCAAGTTACATCACCTTGTATAAAATATGCAATCAACAAGATACCAAATGTCGGAGGTACGGCTCTCTTTATGTCTTACATTACGTTATTTCCTCATTCATGCTTTTGTTTTCTGAGGAAGTAAGTGAGTTTATATCACTACAGCCAAGAATGAATTCATCTTTCATCATCTGAAAAATTCCAACATACTAGTATTTAAGACAATGTAATTTCACTGTCTAAACATTGTTCTGACTGATATTGTTCATTGAACCATCTCTGTGGTTTTGATGCTTTTCTTTTGAAAAGGTACACTATCTGATCACGATCAGAGTTGAAAGGTAAAAAAACACTTACCCAAAGTAGAATCAGAAAGATACACATCCGAAAGTGCTCTGAGGTGTTCTTGAAAGATAAAGGCTTCATCGTTATAAGCGTTGATTAAGCTACACACTTCCTATGAACTTGTAAAATCCGATTGTGGTCCCAAGATAAACTTAAGTTTCTCTTTTCAGTACTGCCACAAGTGTGTTGACAGAAACAACAACACTTGAGGTTGGCAATGAAGTTCTTCGTGTCTGGGCTGACGCAGTCCAATATTAACTTTATCCAGTGTGTTGACTTTTAATTCTTAACCAAGTCCTCCTTATGCAACCTCTGGTCCCTTCTCATATTGGCAAGGGACTAAGTAAATAACTGCTTCTCCTTTCGGGCTTGTACAACCACCAGACCTTTGCCCCGCCTGTTACTTCCTTATTAACGGTCATAATGTGCTACTTGTCAAAGGTAAATTGATCAAGTAAATTTCCCCCTGTTTTACATGTTTATGAGTGGTAATCTGCTGTATATTTGTCATTACCAGTTTCATGTTTGTGACTGCCTGTGTATCTTTATGATGTGCAAATAAACAATGACATTTTTTTTATGAGCCCAGGCTAAGCTTTCAAATGCTGCTCAATATAAATTAAATTTGTTTTGTTTTCTAACTATTTGAAATTATTATCTAATGATGTCGTAGTTAAAATCAGTGTCTAGTCTCTTCAGTTGGGCTGGTTTCACAGAACAGTAGATTTTAGTTTTAGTTTCTTTGCGCTGTCACTGAGAGCAGTGATATTTATAGCTTCCTTGTGGTTGACATCTATAAGGAACTGCGAACAGAAAACCTCACCAACACCCTTTGAACAGAACATGATGTGATGACGGTGTTCATGCTCTCAAATTACAGTGCAGTGCTCAATAAAAGTGCAGGTATATCAAAGAAAACTTTGTCCAATGTTTTCCATTGCGGAAACATGAGGAGGAAGTAATCTTTGTTAATTATATTGATTTTCCTCTATCTACATCTATTGGTATATAACATGAGCTCACTCTTTAAAACAATAACTTTAATAAGACTGTATTAGATGTTGAGTAGAAATAGCGCTTGTATCAAAAGCCTTTTCCTTTAACAGTTATGCAAACTATTTACTCCCTGTCTGCATGATAATTAGTTTTATAATGAAATTGTATGATCTGCACTCTAAAGTTACTCACAAACAAAACTTGTATTCAACATGGTGTTCACGTTTTTAGCTTAAAACCTGTAGCCTTTAACCTGACTTTGTTAATTCTACAAATAAGCTCAAACCTTTTTTATATGTTAATTTTGCAATTGCCCAGAACATTTGTCAATTGGTTTCTGAAATACTTTGCTTTAACTGAAATGTTTCTGTACATATAAAAACGTTGCAGTACAACCAATTGTGCAAATTCAGAGAAAAAGATCGAACCACAATTTTCTGGTGACTTTTGTGGGTCTGGTTATTCTTGGAGATAGTGTTCTCCAACATAATGCAATACAAAATCATAAAATTCAATAGTTATATGAAGTACCATTGGTTCTCCCATCTATCAAAAGTCTTAATCTGACTCAGGCTGACAGTATATGAGGTCATACTGTGTACTATGTTTATCTGTATACCACAAGATAACCTCCTGTACATTCACAGTATTATGCTAGCATTTCTATGAGCACCGCATTTAATCTGTTGCCTGTTAAATCCGTCATTTTCGTGTGGCCCGATGTTGAGAAGCTCATCCATTGATTTTATCAAAACTGGATCAGTTTGCTCCTGTTTGGTCCAAGTTACCATCCAGTCAGATTGCAGCATGTACACACTGCAACTGTATCACACAAGAGGAACATTTGACTTGTCACCTCTTGTCAAACCAACTCCTGCCAACCTATTACCACCCACTCCAGGACATCCACTGACTTCTTATTCCCTGCAGGACTGACTTTAAACACTACCTGCTGCTCACATACATACACTGTCTTTTGATATAATTAGTCAATATGAGTGCATGTTGATGTGCTTAACAAACAATATCTTTCCTTTTTGTCTTAACTGATCATTGTGCAGCCCTTTTTCATTAATAAAAAATGTGTCAGTATTGTAACGGACTGAGTGACATAAAATGTTCAACTGTTATGTTATCAGGGTTATTGTGTTGCAAAAAGAAGTTGTTCAAGTTAAGAGTAAGAGTTATGACATTTACTCTTAACTTGAACAACTTCTTCTTGTAACACAATATCCCTGATAACATAACAGTTGAACATTTTATGTCACTCAGTCCGTTACACTATTATGGCTCTGTTGCATCTTTCATTCAAAATGATTAAATCAATACTCTGACATAACACTGTGTTGTTTTGTTAATTCATTCCCAACGCGACAGGTGGCAGCAGAGAGTCACAAATAATCAGGTCGTGTTATGCAGAAAGCTAAACAAGATTTTAAAAAAAACAGCTCTCACAGACCTCTGGTGAGTAACAAACAAGCAAAGGTGACTATGCCAACTAAACTTTAGCAACAGTCTGGTTCAGCCTGTTAACTAATATGCATGCTAGTTGATGCTAACGTTAGCATAACATTCAGGCTGCAGCGTCGGCTAGCTGTCAGTGCTAACTAGTGCAGCTAGCGTCAGTGCTAACTAGTGCAGCTAGCGTCAGTAGCTAACAGTTCCTGTTTGAAATGCTTTCAATAAACGAACCAGAGTCTGGGTCTAAACGTGTTTCATGCACTTCTGTTCACTATAGCAGCTAACAAAGCGTTCAGGTGTGAGGGGGACCGTCCCAGCACCTGAGTAAAGATGTTACATCCCACTTGAACTCAGTTCACTCAATGACACATGACGACAGTCTGGCTGATGTGTTACTAAACACAGGCTGCATAAAAGCTGACGAGCAACGACGTGCAGACCTTTGATAAGCTCACTCCACACGTGCGTCAGTCCAGATAACGTTAACGTTAGTTGAGAGTGAAGGGAAAGGTAAGAGATGTGTCTTTGTCTGCTGCTACAAAACAGGAGTCCTAACGTGATCTGTGTGAAGTGAATTAATGGCATTATCTTTAACGTTGGCATCACACTTGTACTAATCGCATTGATTGCATTGTTTTTCTGTCTTTTTAGAAATGCAGTCTGTGGTGAAACAAAACCTCCATTTGGAGACCGAAGGAGACATAAACAGACTCATCAACCTGAAGCTCAATGCATCCTACACCTACCTTTCTCTGGTATGATTTCTGTAACAGTATCATCAATGTTAATCCACAGCAACATAGTCTCTGTACGAACAGTCGTATTTGTTATGCAAGTGTATTGAAATCCTGTTTTTGCACTAAAATATAGCAATAAATTGCCCACTTTGCTAGAGTTACTTCCCTCCTAACACGTGTCTGCACTGTAATCACTAAATACTGTGTTTCTCTCATCTTTTCTAGGGGATGTATTTTGACAGGGATGATGTCGCCCTGCCAAAATTCTCCACTTTTTTCCTGGAGGGTTCTATGAAAGAGAGGCAACAGGCTGAGAAGCTGCTGGAATATCAGAACATGAGAGGAGGGCGAATCTTTCTTCAGACCATTGCTGTAAGTCCAGTTTTTTTTTTAAGGGCATTTTCAAGCCATCATTGTTTCGATAGATAGATACATTTATCCAAGTATAAACTTTTCTGTTCTAGAAACCAAGTAGAGAGGACTGGAGAGGCGGTCTGGATGCAATGTCCTTTTCCCTGGACTACCAGAAGACCCTAAACACATGTATCCTTGATGTGCACCGCAAAGCTGGCACTCACACTGACGCTCATGTAAGTCTGGCACAGACAGACAATTATAAAAATAGATAGAACGGCTATTCGTTCTCAAGCTTTTGTTTAGCTGAGAGATAGTGAATATGAAAAACAAAAACAGCTACAATGCAAATTAAAAATAGTTTTTTGTGTGAGTTTGACATGTATATGAATGTATAAGCCAACTCACAGTCTGTAAGATCTAGGGTTGTGTAGTCTAATAAATATGAACTGTCCTAATTTATTACCTTTTTGATCACCTTTTTATAGCATTATTTTACATCTTACTCATTATTTTCTGTCTTACATCTTTTGTAGCTGTGTGACTTCCTCGAGCAACACTTCCTCACCGATAGCCATGACACCATAAAGAAGCTGGGCGATTACATTGGCAGTCTGACCCGCATCACTGCGTCTGAGACACACGGTGCTATGGGAGAATACCTCTTTGATAAACACACTCTGTAAAGGTCACACCAAGTACAAGGAAATAAGCTCCACATTTCAAAAGATACATAGTCAACAGAAAAACAGTCGCTCACACTGTGCGTTCTACTCCGTTAAGAAAACTATGCAATATTGTCAGAGTTTACGACAAACTTCATTCTTATACTATGGGCACAAGAGAAGTTCTAAGGAAAATAACTGAAAATACCTCAATTTCACTTGAAACCTAAACCGAAAAAATAATGTTCTCATTAATATGGTGCTAAAAACTACAATTCTCTCTAGCTGTTATTTAGTCACTTGTTCATTAAGCCTCAGTTTTATCATGCGCCATTCATTCCGGTGTATCAGATATTTTAAGCTCACAAATCAAAACACTATTTTGAATATATTTGAAACATTGAATAAAGCCAGACTATGCTGACATCATTTTTGTTTTGTCTTCTTTTACAACCACTTTAACAACTGTGTGTCCAATTTTTACCACAGAAAGACATCTGATCAGTCATGCGGTCTAAACACTTTATGTACTTTTTCTAATGTCAAGTCTGCCCCTGTAGAACACTGTAAAGATAACAGTGGGACTTTGCTTAGCCACTGTTTGCTCAGTCACCACACACTGTCTGGCTACCAGACACTGTGGTTAAAAATGACCATGCTGCTTCTTGCTAAATTACATGGTTCAGCAAAGATGAGATTCAGATGCAGAAGTTGTCAACAAATTACATCACGGCCAAGCATAGTACTCTGTCTGTGTTTCAGTTGCAAACTAGAGAAACATTGCTGCAACATACCAAAGATAAATAATACAAATAATGAACAGTTGTTGGAAAAAAAAGATAAGATAATTTCTTGATTGATTTGGATTTTTAAATAAATGTAACTAAGAGAAAATATGATGACTGAATGAGAGCAACAGTGTTTAGAAAAAAAACATCATTAGGGTATAATGAAAATGGTCTCTAGTATTGTTGAATATACTTTAATCTAGAAGAGAGCCCTCATAGTGGGGAAAAAAGGTCCTGTTAATTAGCTGACCCCACTAACAAAAGCCTTGTGTTGATACGACACTCTTCTTACAGACTGCAGCGCAAATATAATTTAACCAAGTATGTCAGCCCCACAATAACAATATTCAATTTTTGTTGCCATGTTAGTGTTCTTTTTCCATTTTGTTTCTCTATGCAGTTTATGTTGTAATCTATCAGAGGAGACTGTTGCATGTTGGATTGGAGCCACTGATATCTCCAGATGTAGCAGTGCAAACAAGTGGCAGCATGCCTGGGGATTACTGTTCACAGTGCTCTAAATACGGGTATGTGTTTTGTACAGTTAAATGGTAAGCCAAGGGATGGAGAGGATGGAATATCCACTCTCAGTGAAAGTTGTTGGTAGATTGACGATTGACTGCGAGGACAGCTATGCCGAGGGGATTAGTGAAGGGCCGGATGCACTACAATCTCTTCAATCCAATGGATGAAGACAACCACCACTGCCATGTTTTATCAGTCACTTTTCCTACTCAACATGTAGAAGCCTTAAATTGTTTAATGTGTGAAATCTTTAACATTTGAGTGGTAGTATAAGAAACGGTGACTGTCGCTCTTCGTGCATCTTCGTTCAGAGACAGACAGCAACAGATGTGTTTTCAGCATTCTAATATCGGGAGGAGGGGTGGGGGGATTAAATCCAAACGCTGCTCTAGTGATTTGACAGCGCTTTAGCTTTGATAGAAAGGGTTGCGGGGAGCCTGCCAGTCAGAGTAAGCAGCATACCGAAGGAACGATGGGCGTGTGAGGGCTACAGCAGGCCAAAGGCGAAGCAACAAGAAATACACTTCGAACAAAAAGTTGCTCCAAGAAGCTCTCTCGGAGTAGGGGGAATTAAAGGGACATATAAACAGGTGAGATAAATATGCATTAGATTTTAAACATTTATGTTATGATTAAGAGCACTACATTCCAACCAATTTGAATTGTTGAGAAAAGCTAGAAATGTATTATTTATTTATTTTCCAGATAAAATCTCATTTAGATTTGAACATACCCAGTTAAATGTGTGGTGCACCTCTTGGCTGTTTTTTATGTGGATGATTTGCCTCTAGTGTCCTATGAATCTGAAAAAGAACACCAGCCCTTATAAACGTCTGATAAGAGATATTTATAAATGTAAATAAATGTCATTAGCGTTTTCAGTTCAGACAGCATTTTACGCTATTTAATAACAGCTGCAACTAGAAAAATGTCAAAATTGCATTTGAGAAAGTTCTGTGAATCCCCCCAAAAATGTTTTACTTTCTATGCACATATTCTTTAAATGATATATATATATGAAAAAAAATAAAAAAATGAAATGTTATATTATTATATATAAATGTATTTTATTATTATTTTAAAGAGTATGTGAATGAATATACATGAAACTATAAATTCTGCCTTCCCCAGTGAACGTCCTTTGAAAAATGCCTTTTAGAAAACTCTTCAGGGGAGGAAAACTGAGGGAGGAGACCAACACCTTTAAGCTTTGAGGAGGGATTTTGGATTAATACTGTAGTGCCACAGTTTAATCCAGTTACATGCGTAGACAGTGATGAGAGAAAAATGGGGATGGGACAAACGGGGGAGTGAAAGCAGGAGAGATGACGGAGAGAATGAGAGTAACAGAGGGATTTGGGTCAGCCATGTTGAGCATCTGGCTTAAAGATGTCCTATGCTCTTGCACTGTACAGCAACGCATGGACATAGGGATTACATAGCGCACATACGCAGTCGTGTTATCTCCCACTGCAGTAGCCAATATGACAGACGATATAACAAACCAACAATAACTGCACTGGTTCTACTGTTTTAACAGCTGACATGAGGTTGGCCAGCGTAGGGGTCCGGGCTCGGAGGGCCGCAGAGCCGTCTGAACCCGAGCAGGAGGAAGCAACAGAGCCAGTCCACCATGAGCACTCCCATACTGAACACCATGAGCACTCGCACCCAGAACATCACCCCGGCCACGACTACAACCACATGAAGGAGAAGTTCATGAATGAACTTGGCCATCTGCCAAGTAAGCCACTTCTGGAATTTCAATTTCAGAACTTAATTTACTTGATGAAATAAACTGTATATCTTACTTCATCTTAGGTTATCATTTGATAAAGAAAATCCACCCCTGTACAGAATCAACATTATGATGTATAAATAATATTACATATTTTATTGAACTGTGTTATTTAGCTATTTCAGAGGTTCAAGGTATTGTGTTGAGTGTTTTTGACAAAATATTCAACATATTATAACAAATGATTTTATAGGAGTATCAGCTTGTTTTCTTGGTCATTATACCAACTATTTTTGACGTTCATACCCATGAAAATCTAAGTGGAAGAAGAGCGCAAGAATTGTTTTTCCCTTAAATTAATAACTACTTCTGGAGTGCCATGAGTAAGGCGGTGGTTGTACTGGGCCACTCCCAGCTTAGAGTATGTTATTACCTGATTATGGAGAAGGGTGTTGCTGACAACACACATGGACACTCACCAAATAGATAAACATGTGCTTGAGAAAATGTATGGTCAAAAAATGATCCAAAGAACCCTCCAAAATACAGCTTTTATTTCAATATATCATGTCTTATTTTAATGATTCAGTTCTGTTTCCAAGCTTTAAAAGGAGTTTATGTTCAACAATATTGTTGGAACTGATTTAGATTATAGCAGTAAACCGATTTATGAAAGTGGATTTCTTTTTAATGTAATCTCAAGATGTGAAAGCTATAAATCCTCTGGAAAATCCTGATACGTAAGACTTTTACAAAGCCTTCGATAGGGAGGATAGTGTTTAAAAGTCTACTTAAAAATCTGTTTCAGATTCATGTTTTTTGTTTCTTTTATTGATTTTCTTTTATGTTGTTTTGTTGGGGTCTGGATTTTTCCACATCATGTTACTATTGCAAACATATCAGATATCAGGAGATCAGTCATCCACTCATTTCTAACATAACAAGCATACTCCCATTCTGCATACAGTGCATACTGATGAGTGAATTCACCTTCTTTTTATTTTGCAGTTCCTGTGTGGGCAGTAGCAGCCATTGTTGTGGTGGTCCTGGTTTTGGTGGCATGCTGCCTCTTCTGTGTTGTCAAGAAATGCTGCGGGAAAAAGAAAAAGCCAAAGAAAGTGAGGGAGAGGAAGACAGGTCGCCGCAAAAAGGATAAGGAAGGTGAAGGGGAGGCTGGAGATAAGGTATGTTATATCCAGTAACATATCATTGTATAGTCTTACCTGATCTAGATCTTCATGATGAATATCCAATTATGTTTTAATCCGGCAGGAGGGAGAAGTGAATAAGGAAGGAACCGAAGAGGAGAAAGAACAGGAAAAGTTGGGAAGGCTGGAGTTCTCATTGGACTACAACTTCACTGATGCCCAGGTAGGTCCTGTGTGAAAACAAATTCATTATCAGTTGCATCATAGACATATATATTAATGATTTGACTATAGGCACTCTACAAATAACTATCAGGAAGGAATCCACTGATCATTCTGACACCTGTTCTCTCCCTTTTAAGCTTATAGTGGGTATTCTTCAGGCTCAGGATCTTGCTGCTATGGACATGGGGGGAACTTCAGACCCCTATGTCAAAGTCTTTTTGTTGCCAGACAAAAAGAAGAAGTACGAGACCAAAGTTCAACGCAAGAATTTATGTCCTGTTTTCAACGAGACTTTCATCTTTAAGGTACCATGTGCCTGACATCGTGCTTTCGTCGACTTTATGTTGTCTCTGCGCTGTCTGCTCTTTCTCTTGTCTTTATGTCTCTGTCGCAGCTTTTGTTGTTTTGTCACTTTTTACCCTTCGCAAGACAGAAATTTGGCCTATGTCTCCACTTCCCCTGGTCTTTAGTATTTCATTCCCTGAATGCCGTCTGTCAAGGTATCCATCCCCCTAAAATTTCAAAGCAGAATGTTATTATCCTGTCGCTATATGTTCCTTGTTGTTGTCTGCATTTGTAAAGTTGATTATACGTAAACAAAATTGTCTACAGTCTACTTTCAGCTATTGTACATTCTAATTCTTTAATAACCTCTCTTTCTAGATCCCATATGCAGAGTTGGGCGGAAAGACTTTGATACTGCAAGTTTTTGACTTTGACCGTTTCTCCAAGCATGATATGATCGGTGAGATAAAGATTCCCATGAACAGCGTTGATTTGGGCCAGCCAATGCAACAATGGAGAGATGTGGAGAGTGGTGAAAAGGAAGAGGTATGATATATTGTATTATTGTTATGTTTTGCGATTTATATTTACTAAATAATATACTCTATGCCTTGCTTCTCAAGATTATTAATCAGCAGTTTAATAAAATATGTCTTCATTTTAATTTGATGGGACGTGATGGTAATCCATAATATTGTCCTTTCAGCTAGAAAAACTTGGCGATATCTGCATTTCTTTACGATATGTACCCACTGCTGGAAAACTGACAGTGAACATCATGGAGGCAAAGAATCTGAAGAAAATGGATGTTGGTGGTTTATCAGGTAATTAGGCATCCTGCCATTATTATCATTCAAAATCATTCAGATATTTGCTTAATTCTTTGTAAAACTGGGCTAATAAAAACTTCAGTCTTAGGAGGAAGTAAAATTTCCCAACAAAACACAACTAAATAACCTTGTTTTCCTCCTCTATAAGATCCATATGTGAAGATTGTTCTGCAGCAAAATGGGAAACGAATTAAAAAGAAAAAGACAACCGTCAAGAAAAACACGCTCAATCCTTACTTTAATGAGAGTTTCAGCTTTGAGGTCCCCTTTGAACAGATACAGGTAGGCTGTGTCTTCATATAAATTATCAATTTGAATTTTAGCAGACCCTTAGAGTTGATATAGGGATTGATTTGATAACAAGTCTTTCTTTTTTGTCTTTCAGAAAGTGCAGGTCGTCATCACAGTGTTAGACTATGATAAACTTGGGAGCAATGATCCAATTGGAAAGACCTTCATGGGTTATGGAGCCACAGGAGTTGGCCTGCGTCACTGGTCAGATATGTTAGCCAATCCCAGACGTCCAGTAGCCCAGTGGCACACTCTCCTACCAGAAGAAGAAGTCGATGCGGCACTCAAAGCAAAACCTCGTTAGAGTCGGACCTTGTTTGGGTATCAAGTACTGCCAATGTGTTACTCATTCTAATGATCCTGATGTGTTCTCAAGTTACATGTCTTGTTTTCCATTTTGTTTCTTTTAAGGTACTTTAACGTGTGTGTGTGTGTGTGTGTGTGTGTGTGTGTGTGTGTGTGTGTGTGTGTGTGTGTGTGTGTGTGTGTGTGTGTGTGTGTGTGTGTGTGTGTGTGTGTGTGTGTGTGTGTGTGTGTGTGTGTGTGTGTGTGTGTGTAGACAAAATGTGGTTGTTACTCGGCTTCCCATATTTACCTTGTACTGTAAACCAACATGACTTTGTATTTGTATACTTGTAAAACACTTATCTGTGAATCTGCATCTTTAGTGTATGCTCATGCATGGGCCTATTAAAATGTGGATGCATAAACAAAGGACTTAATGGTTACGCTGTGTTCTAAAAAGTTATCTGGTGACATGCCACAGCTTCTGGATCTCATGGCACGTACACTGTACACAAGGCATTTTTTGCCATTTTGTAGTGATGTGGTGCAACAGAGTCCTAAAGAAATGCTTGTTGTAATGCTTTTAAAATAAATAAACCCACAATGGACTATTTCACATCAATGCTTGTCTTACTCTCTTACTTTTATAGATTATTATTATGTATAGATTATACATGTATAGATGTATTATGTACAGATTATGCATAATAATCTAAAAAGACAGGAGTGCTGCTCCTATCAAACCCAGCCACGTCACCGCCGGTAGATGGCGTCTGTCCTCCCCATTTAGAAACTGTTGCTTAGCAACAGAACTCAAACGTTCTGTTCGGACGGTTCGCTGGGTGAGCTGCACGTAAACTCACCTGTCAGACTTGTTACCTTGTCAGGTGAGTTTTTTTACGTCACTTCTTTTCAGTTTACAGTATCTGCTCGCAGCTTGTGCTCATGTGTTTCCATGTTGAGGTAAGACGCGTGTCTGGGCCCCTGGATAACAGCGGCATGTCTCTGTTTCGGTCACAGAACGGGATGAGCGCTGGACAGGTGTCTGAGGGCGCGGGCTGCGTCACCTGGTGGGGCTTCAGTCCTGCGCGCGACCTGCTGAGTGCAGGTGAGAGCCCTCACGTGCACGCGGATGCGGAGTCCGCCTACACACGTGCATCAGATCATAATTATCTTCACCTCAACTAAAGTTAAAGTACTGCTTATATGTTAATGCATGGATAATAATTATCCAATATAATAATTAAACACCACTGGGACATTTTACATAATGGACATTTTTTGTCACTTGTGTTACTTTTGTACTTTAACATTAGCATAATTTAGATACTGGGCTTTTACTTGTATTGCAGTACTTTATTGTAGTATTTAAACATGGTTTATGTTATTCTGGTAGATAATGGATTACAACAAATGAGGCGGAAAACAACATAAGTTTTAATTAAATCAGGGGTGTACACTAAACCAGGCACAACAGTCAAGAACACTGAAACTATCTGTAAACTGTTATTTTTACAGTTAGATATAAATCTGCAGTGGGGCCATATATTTGTTAAGCATTTCAGTTTATCTAAATGATTGCCTCAAACTCAACTAAAAAGTCCTCAGTCATATCGGATTATTATAAGTGTCATTGCATTTATTAATTAAGGGTTTGTCCTTCCCATTCAATAGCACAGTTGATATCATGTAGGGCTGGATATCCTTTGACATGTTTTTGATACAATCACAGCCAAACCCCTCAATTAATACATTAGTCCTCAACTGAAACAGCCATTAAAGATCTCTGCCTAAATATTACAGTCAAAAATTGGCAAAATTATGAATCATTTATATATAAGAATAAAAATAAAGTAAAACAAGATTACAAATCTGACCATACATTCAAAGCCAATTTTTGAGATATGTTACCCAGTCCTAGTATGGTGTGATGGAACTGCTGTCTGCTCTCTCTCTCTCCCTGTAAACAGGCCCTGTGAGACTAGAAGGGGACTTCAATGTTTTACTGGTTGGCAGTGGAGATCCGCGACATATTTTGAAGACCATTTCTGGTTTGCAGAACCAAGACAACCTTCATGTGAGCCTCTCAGTCTCTTAAACTGTCATGTGACCCCACTGATAACAGATTGATATACTCTACTGTGAGCTGCACACTTTTTCTCTCTGCTCTGCTGCAGGTGTGGGTGATAGAAAGTTCCATGGAGGTGGTGGCTAGACAGCTGCTGCTCCTCTACCTGGCACTGATGCCAAAAGAAAGCATGGGAATTAATGGTGGGTGGGATTTTGTTGAAGTATTGACTTTAAAGATGTTAAGTAAAAAAAATATGAATACATTTTAATGTGTCCTTAATATAAAGTTTTGTTTTGCCACGACTTTGATTTTCAGAGAAGACGGAGGTTTTCTTGGAAGTGTTTGGGAACGGTGAGATCCGCAGTCAGACAGAAGAGACACTGAGACGTGCAGCATCAGAGCTCACTCTGTCTGTTACTGAAACACTGGAGACTGCAGCTGCACACCCTTGTCTGAACACAACTCTTCTCAAGGTACAATCATTTGTAAAACAAAGCCTATCCTCGGTTCTTCTACAACCCTACGATTGATCCATTTATCTGAATACAGACATTTGTGCCTGCTCAGTCAAAAGTCAGTGAAACTAAACTTTCTTATTCTTTGAATAATTCTTCAGTTCAAGGAGCGAGATGAGCTGGCCCGGATATTCAAGTTGTGGATCCAGCCTCGGCCTTCATCATCCTCATCTGAGTGTGCTGCCCCTATTTTAATGTCCAAAGTTTGGGATTATCGGGTCCGGCAGCACCTTGGGACACGCTACGACTCCAAGAAGAACTGCTTCGACTGGGACCTCACGATGAAACTGCAGGAGAAAGGGGTATTTCAATATTTTGTGTGCGTTTCTTTGTTTGTTATTTAAAATGCGCTTCCTAAATTTGCCCTCAAAAATCACTTTGATAAGGTTAAACTTTGAGGCTTAAATGTTGCACTGAAGGATGGACGTTCTTTCTGTTTCTGCAGTGTGGTGTCATCAACAAACAACAATATGCACAATGGAGGGAACGGGGTTTGGCGTTCGAAATGAGGGAAGGTGTCTACCAAATAACCAATCCAAGTTTGCTCTCTTCAAGAGTGTTCCGCCGGGTAAGTGTTTGTCTGTTTTTCTGCACAATGTTTCTCCACAATGCAGCAATAAAATGACTTGGTGTTTATCTGGACAGAACGGGGAAAAAGTGTCTTACAGGGGCTACTGGGGTGACATTGTTTCCAGTCCTTATCTTTCCTTTGGCATTGAAACTGAAGATAAGAGCCTGCTGAGGACACAGAACGGGCAACACATCAAGGTAAAATATATACTGTAGCAATGGCACGTAGTACATGTTAGATTTTAGTAATGTCTCTGCATCCTTTTATTTTACAGTTGCAGTGAGTTGTGAATACGCTGAGGAACAAATTAATGGTTTCTGTCCCTTCCTTTACTCACATCCACAGACAGCCCAGGATATCTCTTTTGCAAATGTAAAGGAATTGTTCCAGTCCCTGTCCAGTAGACGGGGCTGCCCAACCACCTCCCAGTCAGACGCAAAAGCAGAGGAGCCGTCCCCCGAGGCTGACCAGAAATCTGTCACCATTAACGGTAAATGGCTGTCAACACCAGCAGGCCACATCATCATTAGATGATTGTCAGTGCAGTGCAGGTAACAGTACCTTGTGCAATTACAAAAGCCATATAACTAACAAGGAAAATGTTAGGACTTAAAGGGAAAGATTACATTTTATTTTGCATTAATGTTTCAGTGTGTTAAAATGCAGATGTATAAAAACATTAAAAAAGTGTAAAGAGGAACCGTGTATTTAAGTTTTTAAATTTATGGTAGATCACTTCCCATCCCTCTGAATCCTGTTTTGATGTTTATTACATAGAAACAGTAACTGTGTATGAAGCTTGCACTGAATTTTCTCAAATTCTCTTCAGAGTTGATGCATCTGAATAGGATCTCTGTGACATTCCTGCCATCGGACTCACTTTACAAACTGCCAGAAAAACACAAATATTCCCACTTCTTTAACACCATCTACTTCTCTGCCAGGTGAGAGCTGTTTTTCCCTAATCCTCTAATAGATAATTTTCTGAATAAATAATCAATAATCTCTTAAACACAAATATAGTAACTTAATCTAAAATACATTATCCTGACCGCAAACTGCTGACGTGACCGCTCACCATGTTTCATTTCTGTTTTTGTTTCCGTCTCTGTCAATGCTCTTAAGCTGCGTGCACCAGTTGGGCCCGACAATGAGACAGATTGCAACACCAGACGCTGTGCTTGTCGTGGAGTTGGCCAAGTGAGGGTTTTTTTATGGTTACACAGTTTGTTTCCATGGTGACACAACATTCACCAAGAGTACAGTGACTATGCTCTGTTATTCACAAGTGCATTTGCTTTTCTGTATCTGATTTCTTTGTGTTTGCTGCACATCCCATCTGTACGTTCACTGATAATAAAAAAAAAAAAAGTGAATCATAGCTGTAATGCTGCTGTTGAATTTAAGTTGCATTTTTGTGTTATTGTGTTACAGGTACATTTTGGATCTGACCAAAGAGCAAGTAGCCGGCTTTGCAGAGACAGTGGTGAGCATCGCTCTGGAGGCTGAATTCGAGCCGTGGTGTGATGGGAAGAGTGATGACGCCCATGCTGTTTTCATACCGCAGAGGAAGTAAAGGTGGCTAATTTATTCTGCTCCCATTGTCAGCAGATTTCCCTTCACAATATGCAACAGTCAAGGTGATATTGCCTCACATCACATTTCCAGATCTTATGCAGACAGAATTTATTTTGCCTTCATAAGGACGTTAACCAACCAATAAGTAGCAACTGTGAGTGGCCTACTATAGTAGTTCATTGTTTGTTGTAGCTGATAACATTTCCATGTTTGGATTTTTTAAGAGTAATAAAACAATTTCATTTACAATTCAAAAGACACGGCAAGAAAATATCCATTTTATGTATCGGTGTATTTTGATAAATACATATGCAATTGCAAGTGGATGTATTTTAATAAAAGCCACACAAAAATCTCTAATCTTGTCCAGAAACTATCGAACTGTCTTCTTGTTTCATTGAGCCTCCTTTGTGAGTTCACTTCCAGCGTCCTCCGACCTTCCCCTTACCATGGACCTTTTTGCTGCATTGAGACAAGAAAAAATATAAAGTAGATTATGAAAAGTGGTAGAGAGCACAGAAATGACCAGCAAGTGTGACTGATTGTAGATGGATATCACTTTATTTTTCATATCTTAGATGTGTGTATCCTGTGAATAAAGTGGCAAATGTTAAGAGCTGTGAGTTTGTCATTTCCTGTGTTAATGTGGCTGTTGCCATCCATCTGTGGTATGTTTGCATAGTCGACGCAAAGTAGCATTACACATTGCTACTTTCATGGTAGATTGGGATGAGCAGAGTGACTCACAATTTCTGAGCATGTTGGATTCTGTTCAGGAGGACATTGATCTGACGAAAAAAAATAATAATTACGACACAAATTATATATATTTAAAATACCAGTTTTGTGTATTCTTGGCTCGATGGCTCACCTCATACTTCTGCCTCTTCGTCTTTTCAGTCAGGTCAAATTTCTCTGACTCCAGCTGGTGGATAACTTCCCACATCTCCTTGGCTCTCTCTCTAAAACACACCAGCATCAACAAGTTGAGATGACAATTAAAGGTCACTTTTTACTTTTTTGCAGCAGCAGCAGCTTCATAAAGTATTCCTGGACCTGGTTTCAAATGTAATGGATGCGGATGAATTCAAAAAGCATCAGTCTTTAATGGACCTTAAACTGACCTCAGGCCATCCTCTCTCAGGGTCTCAATAGCCAGTGGCTTGCGTCTCTCTGCCAGAGTCTTCTTCTTGATTTCCCTCGCAGTTTGCTTTTTGCCTCGCCTCTGCTCTGCCTGCAGGAAACAAACACAACTCACTTTGTTGGAGGATCAGACAGACATGAACTCGGACACTATACAGTGACACACCTGCCTGTAAATGTATTATTCTGACCTTGGCCAGGAACCCTCCAAAGTGAGCTCCCATGTTTGAGAGCACTTTCTTCTTCTTGGCCTCATCCTCTGCCCTCTTTTTTGCCTCTTCGTCCTCTTTCCTCTGTCTCTCCTCCTGAGGAAGTCAGGTCAAAATATTGTGATCTCAGCAGATTTTTGACAACATATGTAATACAATGTTAAACGTCAATTACTGCAATCCGTGTCTGTCGGTCCCGCTCTTTTTCAGCCCTCACACGCTGCTGCTCAGCCCTTTCTGCCCGGCGGCTCTCCTATTACAGAAAAAAACATGTCAGCCTGACTTTTACTCATGGCTCGAGTTTCATCCATCACTAATATTCTGAATAGTCAGTGTGTCCTGACAAATCTCTCTCTCATACAAATACATGGGGAACTAATGGACAAACAGTTACAATCCTGAATTTGAGTCCAATCAGCTCCTCCTCCTCTTTCTTCCTCTGCTCAAAGTGGACATCAATCAGAGTCTGCAGCTCCAGGAGATCTTTCTCCATCCTTTTCCTATGGATATCCTGTCGGGAACCAGAGGATACACAGATCAGGATTATTGAATGCCTGTTTTTGGTGCTATAATTGTGTAAATGCTCCATTATCAACAACCTTGAAGGAACATACATCAAAGTCAACCCTCTCCCCCTCAGGGATTTTAGGGGCAGCGAGCTGTGTGACCGGCCTGTAGAGTAACATGACAGCAAGTATTTTTACTGCACTTTTTAGTAAAAATCTTACAATATGTTTTGTTTAGTATGTGCATGCCAATCTTACTTGTATTTGGGGCGTTCTTCTTCAACATGACAGCCAGAACAGCAACAAAAAATGGGGAATCAGTTTTTTTGTTTTCATAAACAGATGTTTGATTTGAAAACACAGCAGAGGAAATTACTCCAAGCCTAACTGCAATAGGCAAAACAATAATTTTTAAACATAGAGAAAAACATTTATGGCCACTGTTCAAATCCATGATATATGTTTGTGAACTGCCCTTTAAAAGATCAGCAGTTTTTATCCTGTTTCCTGTTTTTTTTAAATTTGAATTGAAGATTACATGTAAATGCATATTTGCGTTTTGAAGGTTTTCCCTTGGGGACACTTTCACTAACAGGTTGCTGTTATAGCTTGTATCTGAATGTGTTATTTCTAAGGCATGGTTGATTAAAAAAACCCAGCACAGCATCACAGTCTCACCTCCCTCCCCCTGCTCCTCATCTTCATCTGGAGAGAGAAAGAGTGACATGGAGATTAAATTGATTTGCAACGATGAAACTGCGGTTTTATAAATGAATGAGTGAATGTCCTTACCCTCTTGATGGCCTCTAAATAAATAAGAATTGAACAAATAGATCAGAAATGCCGTAAAATAGAAGCTCATGTATTATAAATGTAGAAAAGTTTATAAATGAGAAATAAGTTAACTTGTAGGACTGGATTGACTTACCCATGATCTTCAAACTCAGACATGGTGATACTAGAGAGAAAAGCATGAATATAAAAATCTGTACTGTTTTAGATATGTAACAGCATTAGCCCAATATATGAAAGGTGTCAAATTAGTTAGTTTAAGATTTTTTAAAAGTAGATCTGAGAATGTGTGGGCTCAATATATTAAACTAATTGGCCAATAACATGTTTTTTTTCCCGATATAACATCTAGTAGCAATCAGACCAAGTACAGTTGTGATGCATTGATTTGTGTTAGCACTCTACCTTAAAGCTGGAGTATGTAGCATTTGAAAGAATAGAAAGAAAGAAAAGAAAGGAAAAAAAAAGCTTATTACACAAGCAAAAGAATGCAGCCTTACTCCATTCAATAGTGAACAGATTTCATGATATATGAGACGATGCATTACATGATTAAAGCAGGCCAGTGCTTTTGTTCAAAGAATAAGATAAAGCAGAAGGCCATTTGTAGATAATGATCTAGGAATAGAAGAGGTCAGAGGGACTATTAGGTTGAAGCAGTGTCCTGTTACTCCGGATAAGAGAGAGGTATTAGCTAGCCAATCTACAAGAGAGAATGTGGGATGGCGAGATTAAGCTGGTCGGCTGGCTGCTATTAACACCAGCCAAGTCCTCTATTATCATTTGATCTGTTTACAGTCTCACTGAACATAAAGGTTATTTAAATGTGCGTGGAGTCCCATAACATTTTATAATTCCTAACCATTACTTAAGACTCTTTTACACGTATTTCAGAGGGACTTGTTACAGGAGATACAGAATTATAAATGTTCAGAGTACAGGGTCAAAACCATTGGTTGCTTTGTAGACACACCAGCAACAGACTAATTTGCAAAAAACTATTTTCAATGAACAACTGGAAGCCCTCCCAGACTGCCTGTCTTTGTGTGTATTAACATGTTAGATCAAGCACTGAGGCCGCCCAAGTCTCTCAGATCCTGTCATAGTTAGTTTTTAGCCAAGATCTCAGGGCATGAGTATGTGAATCTGAATAAACACGGGCACATGGACGAAAGGCAGATGAGGGATTGGGAGAGGAATTCATCACATTGCTTCACTGTTGAGTGTTTCTGGACAAACTGACCAACACAGACAGACAGAGAGGCCAAGGGCAACAAAAATAACTTCTTACGTTGGAGCATTGGGAATTTCAGATAAACTTTATCTTCCCCATCTGAATTTGATTGTTATTTAGAGGAAATCGTTAAATTTCAAAAGATGCGATATATTGCTTGGATTTATACATTTCACTGAATATCAACATGATGTAGCTTCAGATAAGCAGATTCTGAATACATTGTCTCTGACGTTTTTACAATAAAACAAATCTGAGCGTGTTAAGACTGAGAAATTAGCCATTCATCAATTATTGTCCATTTCAACCGTTTTATTATTCGCGATTACAGTATTTAAAAGGTTAAAAGTGCAATAAATGTTTGGTGTTTTTTTGCACACTTGCAGGCAGCAGAAACAAGCAGTGAACACAGTGACATATTAGCACCTTTTTAGTTGATACGCCGAACTTGATGTTATTTACACGTCAAGCAGACACAGGGTAACATCATTAATTTGGATCATTCATCATCTGCTAAAGGCACCGTTATGCTCACAAGCTGATCAGTTTCAACCTTTGTGTCTGTCTGTCTGTCTGTCTGTCTGTCTGTCAGTTGGTAATGGGCAGCCTGGGTAATCCTACAGTGAGTTTTAAGTCGCTAAAAGTAGCTTCCTGTTGTGAGAGCAGTGAGTGTGAATCAAAATGTTAAAGGTGCGAGCCACTAAGCTGAAAGACGCTGAAAAAAGCTCTGTAGTGTTAAGAGGAACTGCAGCTTTGGTGACAACTCTCTGTGGGTTCATTACTCTTCACATTACTTATAGTCATTTGATCCATCGTTATTATAAAAAACATTGATTATAGCAGCATTTTAAGTCATTTGAGAAAAGCATTTCACTGCCCTGAAAATCACACACCTGGGTTTAGAAAGAGTGAAAGAGAGGAAAAGTCAAAGCACAAAGGCCTACCTGAGCAGCAAAAGAGAAGGATGTTTGACTGATGATGAAAACGAGGGGGGTAACAACTGAAGGGGAGACAGAGCTTTATATAACGGGTCCTCTGGGGTGACGGAGAGGTGACTTGGGAGGTGATAAAATGTGTGTGAGTGTGTGAGGCAAGAGTTAGAAAAGAAGGACAGGGGACTGAATGTGGATTATTGGCGGCTTTTGTGAGCATATGCTGAAGTCTGACGGGCAGGATAATGAGCAAAGGGTTTGCTGCTGACCTCACGGCTGAAACGAGACACAGAAAGACAGGTGGCAGAAAAATAAACAGAGACAGAAAAGGAGGCAAAAACAAGCCAATTTCTATCGGGACACAAAGTGATCTGGTGTACGAACCAGGATGAGAAGGCTCTGAGGGCTATGCAATAGATATACTTTTCCTCTCCGTGGTAATAGATCTTTATCTTTGAATAAACCTTGTGCTGCTACTTATAAGTGTGACGCTATCTTTCTGTCAGTCCGTCCGTCCATCTTTCTATCTACATGCACAAAACAATTTCTATCAGCAGGCTCTAACTGCTTAACTCCACTTGCCTCTTAGAAATGTTTTAGTGAAATGCAAATATGCCCCTGAAATAGCCAAAAGCAAACAGCATTTCCATACAGACAAATATGAAAGCACTTCATATTTGTGAGAGAAAGAAAAGTGAGAGAAAGAAAGAGTAACATCCTGCAGAAGTGCACTTTATCTCTCACAAAGAAACACCTTTGCATCAGGTAAGAAGAATCATTTTGATATTTAGACTTTATTTATAAGAAAAGAAAGTGTTTGATTTCGTTGGGACAATAAAAACATATCTGGCAGTGTAGAGCAGTCAATTACTTCAATATTTTTAAAATCCTGCTTTATTGATAGCATGGATAGATATTAAAAAAATGTTGAAGAATACACTAGGGCTCCAATTATTTTCGTTATTGATAGATCAGACCATTTTCTCAACTTATCAATTATTAATTTGGCCTATTAAATGTCAGGAAAAATGTAATTAAAGGCATTTAGTAGCATACTCAAGGATTTTTGTTGAGTGCAATTTGTTAGGAATTCATTTAACTAAATCACATCTCTTAAACATGGTTCACTAAAATAAATTCAACTTATAGCCTCAAAGAAATCTTGGACCTGCACAGAGAGGATTATCAACTGGTGGTTAAATAAACTAAAGGGACAACATTTCAACCAGCTGACACACATTTGGGACATGAACTTTCATTTAATTTGTCTGACAACTTGTATAACTTTTATATCCTAGAGAAAATATGCTCTATCTGGTGATTTTACTGCTAGCTTCAAGTAAGTATCTTTGTGTAAAATGCTAAAATTAAAATACACGATGTTATAACCATAACGCCTGCTTTACTTGATGTTTTGCTGGGGGTTCGTCTGCAGGTTGCGTCACTCTGTGTTCACACATTGATCGACAGTATTACCTGATAAACGTGGCTAAGAGTTGGGTCGATGCCCAGAGTTACTGCAGAAAGCACTACATGGATCTCGCTACCATTGGCAGCCATGATGACCTGGAGAGGTTGCGGAACATATCAGCAGCCAGTGGCGTGAGTGGAGAATCCTGGCTTGGTCTGAAGGAGGGCGGGGAGGCCTCCTGGCTGTGGTCTGTGGGAGAAACTCAGACCAGTCACGGATTGGCTGTATACACAAACTGGCCCAGTTTACCTGATCCATCTCACCACTGTGGAGGCATGAGGAGTGATGGGAAATGGTTCAGTGCACTCTGTGAAACAACATTTCCTTTTGTCTGTCAGGAAGGTAAGATGGCTTTAATTTGAAGAGCACTGCCTTAGAGAGTGATGTCACTCGTGCTCAGCTGCATGGCCGTATTGTTATTCACTTTCATTGACAAGACATGGATCATTAGTTTAGCGTAAAGACTGGTAACGGGGAGAAAGCTAGTCTGGCTCTGTCTAAAGGTAACAAAGTCCACCTACCAGCACCTTTAAAGATCTAACATTATATCCAGTTTGTTCTATTCATACAAAAACTGTGTAAAAATACACCACACAGTCACTACTGCTGGCCAATAAATAGTCAGCCAGTTTCCAGTCAATATGCTAAGTGATTATTTAAAAAAAAAACCATACTATTTAATGTTATGTTCCATGTGCCAATAGATCCACATAAATGCTACACAATGTTCCTTTAATGGAAGAAATGTTTTTTTTATTGTTCCTTTTTGCTGCCTCATTTTGCCAAAGAGAGAGAATTATGACATGCAATACAAGTTGCAGCCATAATCGACTGTTATGTGGCATGTACTGTAACAATTCGGCTATCAGGGCAAACAAACAGAAGTGGAGAAGTTAATCACGCATACATTTTCTAAAACAACCAGTTATTCTTCATTCGTGTAGTCTTTTTTACTGTAAAGCCACAAAAAACCTTTGAGTTGCTTGACCAAATTGGTTTTTGAGTGTGGAATGGGCTTAATGCTGCCACTTGTCCCAGGATTAAAATTAATCCTTTGATTTGATTTTTTTATCTGACTCTTGCCGCTATCCCTGCTTTTTGAGTGCAATACCAATTGAGTGGAGTATCTCTTTATCGCAACTTTAAGTGCATGCAGCAGCTTGAAAACTAAAAGCAATATAGTGTGTTTTTTTCCCATTCCCTTCAAACCTTTTAACCTCTGAAGTACATTTTGCAATATTCACAGATGAGGGGTCCAGTGGGTTTTTTGTCGTTCTTGAAGAGAAGTCATGGAGGCAAGCTCAACAGTACTGTCGACTGCATTATGCTGACTTGGCCAGTGTGAGGAGCCAAACTGAAAATCAGGCATTACAGCAAATGCTTGATAAAAATGACCAATTGTCGTACTTCTGGATCGGTTTGTTCAGAGATAAGTGGAAATGGTCGGACCAGAGCAGCAGTTCCTTCAGATACTGGGACAGCTCTCAGCCAAACAATGATGGAAATTGTGCACTGCATAATTCCTATTCTAAGAACTTGTTAGACAGAAGTTGTTCTTACCGCTACCCCTTCTACTGCTATATTGGTGAGCATTTAATATCTGTTGTATTCTGATTCAGTCAAGTACAGTATCTTTTGTCTCTAAATGGCATCCTCAACATGATTGATTTGACAAAACAAACCGAAAATATGTATTTTTTGTTTGTTTTTTTAGCCAAAGGAGCAGGAAATAAGAGGATTGTGAAGGTGGAAATTAAGTCAAATTCATTGTTAGACTTTAGTGACTCTGCTGTGAGTGAAGCCATTTTGAACCAAGTAAGTTTTTGTCTACTCTAAAATGTGGGTCAACAACTGCACACAGGTGATTGTCATAGTAACATAATAACTAATAATCTGAATAAAGGTCTGTTCTTTCTTTTTGCCTCCATATAGATCCAACAAAAGTCTGATGTGGTCAAGCTTCAGTGGAGACTTCAGCCAGATGGGAAGATTTTCCATAAAAAAGAAAAGCAGACAATCAAAGAAGTTTGTTAGAAACAAAGTTGCCACTATGAAATGATCTGCAGTGCTAGACTTGACAATTACTCCCAAAAATCTGCAAGGGCACAGCAACTGTGAATTTTAGTTAAGTAAGTTAAAGAGAGTCTGACCTTTTAAATGTCATATATTTTTATTTATATTTAGAATTTGCTTTATATGTATACTTTAAATGTGATTGGTTTGGCTTGTTTTGTTTTCCTGTCAATTGTTGAATATTCTTATCAAATCTAATGTAATGATGACGCTCATTTTAAAAATTTTCATGCTTTCTTCAATGTTCACAAACATTTTCAAAAAATTGAAAATAAATAGGTTTTAAAGAGTCAACGCGTTGCCTCGTTCTAAACGGACCCTCCTGGCTCCTCTTAAAGCTGCAGAGATCAGGTGGCGGCATACAGCGGTGAGGTTGCAGATTGCAACCAAGTGAAACGTATGATGTTGACATGAGGTTGTGCCGACACAGCTGTTTTGGATCCACTCCCTAGGAGCTTTGCAGCCACTGGGTCTTAATGAGCAATTGAACATGAGTGTCTCCCTATCTATGCACTATAATAGATTCTTTAACTCTATGATTGATGATGGCTGAATCCTGATATTAACATAGCATTTATCTCTATTGTTACGTATTCTATCTTTGTTGTATATTGTACATTTTGTAAGTTTCTTAATTGACTCTATAGATGCTGTTTTTAACTTGTAGTCCATCATTCCCAGGACTACAATTCCCTTGATGTTGATGCCACACAAGTTTAACTGATTGATACAAGTGTTCTGCATTAAAGCTTGTGACGTGCCTCTGACCTTTTGTACTGCTGCATTCACTTGTACCTGTTCTTGCCTTGAAGTAGGTCTCTGACTGAAAGCTTGCTAATTAAAAAATCATTAACCAGATATGTTACAATATTCCCTTCTGACATCTCTGAGCATTATCTTCACGGGGAATGCCAATGCCTTTTTTTGGCTCTAGAGGGAGCTGCTCCAAAATGAAAAAATTAAACTGATGGCACCAGGTTTGGACTAGGGAGCAGAAAAAAAGAGATACTGCCGGTTCTGCTGCATCAATTCAATCTTTTTTTTTTAATGATCCATCAAAAGTCCAAGAAATAATGGGAGTGCAATGCTAAATCAGTGAGGTACTTAGTGGAGTAACAGAAATAAACACTTTAAGCTTTTTTTCTTTAAGAATTCCTTTATGTTCTGCTGTAACGTTGCATTACAAAGGCTGACCATAGTAATACTTCTAGACAAGCTCAACTGAAAAAAAAGGCAATCATTGATGAAGAATAACTGAGGAGTCTGTGTCACTGGTACACATCTTTCTTTGAATCAGATGGCTTCACCCCACATGTCCACATCTGACCTGCAGCTCTGCACAAGACTAAATAAAAAACCTGCATATGGTATTCAGAAATATAGCGTGCATTGTTATGGTGCTTGTTTAATAATACAGTGATGAAAACAATTACAAAACATATTTATAGATGGCAGTGAAATATCTGGAGTTCATTACAGTACAGTTTTTAACTTGGTAAGTTTGAAATGCCTACTGACCATTGACAGGAAAATTGACCTATTATTTGTATGTACATTTTGAATATGTTTGAAAACAAAGTTATTTCATGGGTGAGCTGGCACTGAATATAATACTAGTCAAACAGTAACGCCAACCTATGAATTTAATAGAGCCATGTCATTTCACTGCATGTATAAACCGCCTGGCACTCTCAGCACAGTATTACAATCATGTGTTTTTGTAGAAAGCAGATCTATAGATAACGAGTAAACAATGAAAAGTCCCAGACTTCCAATATTTCAAAATGTGTCACTGTTACAGCAATGTTGCATTCAGATGGTAGAAAAGAAATCACCTCAACAGCCCTCCATGTTTTTTCTCTCTGCTAATGTGCCAAGACTCAAGATGCGTCACACGCTTCCAAATATATTTTCCAAATAAAATAAACAACAGAAAATCAGTGGCACAAAAAGTGTGGCACATTTAATGGTGTCAAAACTTACTGCACTTGAATTTATATCAAATGAATCCCTGTAATAACATGAAGTATTTTCTACGCTACCTTTGAGCGGTGCAATTAATACTGGCCTTTTGATAATAATCTATGTCATGATGATAACTTATATTTTACCAATGGTTTGTCTGTTAAAACTAAACCAATAAACCGTGCTGTACTTGAATCACACTTCTTGATTTGTAAATCTATGGACCTTTTTCCTTCAGACACCTATCCCACAGCTAATATACACACAAATTCAGATACATTAAACATTATACAGTAAAAACATCACCTCCATTTTATTAGTTTTCCCAATGGAGCTGTCCTTTGAATATCATCTGGCTGGCTAAAAAATTCTCCCAATGCATGAGGGAAAAAAAACAGTCTTTCTTCAATTCATAGTGTTACATTAATGCCTCACAGCTTCAGCATCCTTTACCCCTGAGTAACCGCTTACAGGTCTTTCTTGAACTCTGGCCGCTTCACTTCTGTCTTCCTGAGCTCTGTTTGGTTGGGGCACAGCAGCTGTAGCAGGTCACGCAGAGCTTTTCTAATCTGACCACCATATTTATTGGCACCCTAGAAGGGAGACATGAAATAAAAATAAAGAGATTAATGTGTCTGGGAGATAAAAATGGTTTTATGTAATTTGCTGTCATCAGTAGATGAGACAGATACACTTTACTTCCAAACAACTTGGGAGTAAAAAAATAAAGAAAATATAAAAATAAAAGCTGTGCTCAAATCATAAATGTGTTGTTGTTAATATTTTAAAATCTCAAGTATTTATATCTGTATCTGCCTCAAATATATAGATATAATTTTTACTCTTTCTAAATAGAAGCAATTCAAAAAATGATGTTATGCACAGCATAAAAATAAATATTCAGTCCTGACACAGCAGTCCCCGCTCTAAGTTAAAGAGTGATTTTGTTTCCACTTTTCCTATGCTGCATTCTTTAACTACTTTCATTGAACTCACAGTGTCTGGACACGAGTGCTTGCACGTGACGTGGAAGTTTAACATGTTCTCTCCCAAAGCGCAGTAGGACACCCCATAACCGTCATCAGCCACCTGAAAGAGATATAGAAAATATTTATACTCCTGCTTAATGAATATCACAACCCTGAGCCACTTTCAAAAAAGAAGAACCTGCATTGTGTGTGATAGAAAGAGTTCAAAACAAATATTACAAATATTTGCTTGTACTGTTTACTTTTACAGTGTCAATACTGAAAGAAAAAAAAAAACATGGTATGGTGCAGTTATTTCTCAAAACTCAAGCGGTGTAGAGCCATTAGAATGAGTTATTTCCATAGCTTAGAAAGACTGAAAAAGAGTCCACTTATGTGAAAGCTAATGTATGGTTTAAAATCTGTAATTACATAGACACAACTAGTAAAATGACTGCTGCTAATGAATGCTACAATGGCACAATCTGTGTCACATATTAGCAGTTAAATGACTTTGTGAGTGAAGCACTGACCGGTCCAAAGCCCCCTCCACAGGAGACGTACTCTGGGTAGTTGACGATATCAAACATCTCTACTTGCAATGGAGTCTGACTGGTGGACAGCCGCCAGGGCTCAGATAGCACCTGAAATACCCACAAGAAGTTTGGTGAAGTCGCTGCTTATCTGTGTCCACTTAAGAGATAAACACTCAAACTGAACTGGACTGTCTGACATAAATATAAAAAAATGAACCTCTTTTAAGAAAGGAGACTCCACTCTGAGGTATTTAGATACCACGTAGAGACAAAAGAGGTGTCTGTCGATGCCAGCTCCAGTCATAGCCATGCGGTAGAGATGCTGGTGCTTTTCTGATGCTTCGTGGAACAAACGCCTGCACACATCTGCTGCCTGGTGGAGAAATGGCATGAGCGGCATGACTGCTTGGCGTAGCACATATCAAAAATAGACACTGGATGATTTATGCGACGAAAATAGCAATTAGACATAATCATTTGCAATGCAGATTTAGTTTAATCAGAGAGCCTTTAATCATCCTCTTTTGAGTTACTCAAACTTTCCTCACACACTTTATTTCAAGAGACATTTTCCATGTTCTCACCTCTCCACCTTCCAGCGCTCGGACGAAGGCACTGCTCTCATTGGTACAGGAGCGAACAGTCTCGGTCCTGCCCTCCTTGAACAGACGGGTCATGGAGGCTTCGTACGTTAAACAGAATCTCCCCTGGTCCTGGAATGCAAACACAGATCTCACATGCAACAGATCATATTGACACCAAATGAAATGCTCAAATTGAATGTAGTGTCCGACACACACACATACACACACACTACTTCAGAGGAAAGACTTACCCTGTAGTAGGCCAACTGAAGAGCCAACTGAAGGAAGGCATCTGGACTGACTCGACACTTTTTGATCTTTCCTTTGCCAAACTCTTCAAAGGAAAAAACGTGGATGTCCACATCGTCAGCCAGCGCCTGGGCCACTGCCAGAGACCCCGAGATCTGCTCCTCACACTGAGACAGACACATACAAACAGTTACAATCAACAAGACTGACATACCTATTACCGCTGTACTGTGGTTTCAAAAGAAGAGCAATGCTTCCATAGATTGTAACAAATAAAGAGTCAGCTTTTACCAGCCCTTTTTACATGAAATATAAGTATGAAATTGCTAGGCTCTCCTCTTTTCAATTCCAAGTGATCGTTTTCAAAATGAACACCCTGTGGTTGAAATAATCAAATAACAAATGCATGGCAGTGTGTATAAAACTGAAGCTTTCAATTGTTTGACAGTTTTGCAGACGTGCTTATTCGCTTTCTTGTTAAGTGTAGTGATCGATACGGCTCTCTTGTTTCTCCAAATATGAAGCTAGTCTGTGTATTGATTAATCAAGCAAATGTAACTTAATAAATGAAATGAAGATGTAGGTCTCCTCTTTGAACTTTGGACAGAGCCAAGCCACTTTCCTCCTGCTTCCAGTCTTTATGCTTAGCTCTGCTCACAGCACACTGGCTTTGACCTCATGTTTAGCATACAGAGGAGGGAGATATCCATCTTCTCACCAACTCTTCCCAAAAATACAAATAGGCATATAAAAAATAAAAGTATCATATATAACTTCTGGGTTTCTCACTTTGAATGACAGACTGAACAGAATAAGATGTTTGCATGCTAAGGAAGTCTATATATGTCTGCCCTTCCATTTTCTAGATGAATCTAATGAGATAAGTGGTGTGTGTGTGTGTGTGTGCCTGAGTGTGTGTGCACATCTCTTTGTACGTCCATGGCTTATTTCGCTTTCTGCTACACAAACTGCATTATATTTTGGGTGTCAATTTACGGTGGCATGATCAAGGACCTCTTGCGGTTGCAGTGACACACACTTTTCCCAAATCACCTTTTATTGCCTGTTGATCGATGGACTACTCTTAAGCGGCGCCCGCCCAAAAGGGGCCACAAGTGACACACAGTGGTAGATAACAGTTTGCTCAGTTTTATTGTTTTTCACATTGTGTTTGGCTATCAGCTCACAGCTAATGGAAACTACCACACAGCCAACCGCATTGCCGATGCTCAGTTCTTCTCTGCTGACAAAGACATTTGCATGCTTTTTGTTGGGCATTAAACTCACGTTTACATGTTTATTGTCAATAAAAAAATTACTTGAAGCCTTAATAAAAGCTTCAAAATCAATGACGCCCCTAAGATGAAGTCGGGAAGAATGCCTGTGCATCTGTGCAAATCACAATGGGAGCACGTCTATTGTGTTAACATGTCAGTGAAAAATGAGTCTGATATACTAATAATCTAGACAGGGGGTTAATTAGCCAATTATGGTTGTATTCATCCAAACAAACAAGTGGTCGTTGCAGACACACCTGGCAGAGATCTGCACTCTAGTGAATGCACCTTTCTTGTTAGTAGTGCATTACCTAAACTCTGTTTTTTGAGGGCGGAGCAAAGAAATGATGGGCAAGGTGTGGATGGAAAACTCACTTCTGGAGGGATTTCCCAGGTCAGCTTCTGTGGTTGTGGTAGTGATGAATCCACGTCTCCTTTGCAGTGACCCTCTGCATTGTAACCGAGCTGGAAACAGTCAGTGGACAAGACGTACTGGAAACACACAACAATTATAAGTGACCAGTGACTCTAAGGACCATATGACACCAATGTGGAACTTACTTTTCTTTCATGTTCCTTACCTGCCAAGCGTGTGATAACACTGGCGCATCAGCCCAGGAGTGCTCTCCATTTAAGCCCATTTTTCCATTCTTGAAGTAAACAACTGTGAAGGACTTGTCAAACCACCTGCATGACAACCAAGATAAGGATTGAAAAACATAACATTAATAACCAGTTGACTTTAACAAGGCAGTGTTCAGTTAAGTGTAAAGTTACCTGTCATAGCATTTCCCATGCAACAAGGATTTGGCATATGAATCTAATCTAGCTGGGTCATCTGCCAGCCCGCCCTGTTCTTCATCATCCAGTGTCACAAAGAAGGCGGCTTTCTCAATGTAGTCCAGAGACCGTTTATTGACCCCACTGCTGAAATACTTCGTCCTGGCTTGAGCCCATGGAATTCTGTGAAACATTTTTAGAGAAAATAATTATGACATTACATCAAGGATGCAGTGCACCGTATTATGCATGTGATTTAAGCACTGGTGGCCTGTCAAACTGACCTGTCTCCGGCGGTCAGGGCTCCCAGTTTGGCCTCTCCTTTGGAAGGAGGTGACGGGTCATCAAGGATCTTCTGAATTTGGAATTCAATCTCCCTGGGCGACAGAAGTCTGCCTGCATGGTACATCCTGAGACGAAAGTAGCGCCCCCTGTGGTATACCGCTACGTAGTCGCTGTCCTGCCAATGTTGCACAGTGTCTTTGCACATAAAAATAAAAATAAAAATTATATTTAGTTTATTGAGTCAAAGGCATGTCATAGAAACACAAATACATCAGCAATGTTAGACTTAATTTGTGTGTGCCTCTACTTAGGTATGTTTAAAACTGTCTGTCCTACTGGCATGGGTTTCTGTCACATTAATGTCTTGGTTCATCAATTTTTGTCCTTGTGTCATTCAGTGGATAAAATTACACAATAAACAGGCAAATAAATATTCTAAATAAACAATATTCATGTGCAGGAATCATGTTAAGTGTAGATACATATGAAGGATTTGGTGTGATCTGACTCTACCAATCATCTTGAGAAGACTACAAAGCTGAGTGATTAAGGTCTGATCCACACTGGCACACACTTGACCTTACTGAATTCAGATGAACAGTGAAACTTCTTCAACTTCACAATACAACTCAAATGGACAGTTTTAAGTTGAGCTTGCCTAGCTTGTGCTAACAGATTGGCTCTGAATAGATAACTTAAGGGCTACTAAACAAAGGAAGGAAAGAAGACATACTGTAGGAGGCATGTCTGAGTGAAGGTCAGTGCTACAAGACTGAAAGCAAGGATGCACTTTGGGTTTCTTTACATTGTGGTTCCTAATTTAAAAAATGTTATGCACATTTATATTGTTATCATATAGGTTTGACATTTAGAGATCTAAAACCAGGATTGAGCCAGTTGTGTAAACAATGTAAATACTACCTGTAAGTGTTCCAGGGATTCGACAAGTGTCAAACATCCGCTCAAATTGATAGGAACAGCAAGGAACTGCAGACCTCAACAACCACTGAGCACGATAAAGAAGGATGGGCCAGTACAAAAAGAAAGGGAGGGAGAAAAAGAGTGAAATGAAAAGGAAAATAGAAAAAACAAACATATGAGTGTTTGGAAGGAATAGAAATATAGCCAAGGGAAGAGAGGAAGAAAAAGATGAGAAAACAAATTGTGTGGGCAGAAGAAAATAGACATTAGTTAGAGACAGAACATTTCCAGAAACCCAGATAGACCTGCAATGAGACCAGAAGACAAGAGGAGACAGATGAGAGATGACAGGATGGCCTGTACAGCAGACATACTATGACTCAGTGAATCACGGCGCCTTGCTTCTGTAGACTGCACAAACTCACACACACAAACACACTGTCCACATCATTTTTCTCTCCCACGCTTAGACTCCGGAGGGCTCAGACACCTTCCTCATCATCTCTGAAGCAGTGGTGTGATAGCACTGCTCACTTGCTGAAGCTACCTGCTCGTGTTCAGACAATATCGTGCATCATATATCAGTGTGTCTATGCGAGTGTGCATGTCTGTCTCTTTACCGGTCTCCTCTCCTGGAATGCGTGTGGTGTTGAATACCCTCTCACACTGAGCTGAACACAGAGGAATGAGAGTGCCGGGTATACGGGTCTGGGAAATGGAGAGGAGAGGACGAAGGCAAGAACAGAGGAGAGCAGTGGAGGGATGTAGAATCAAATCAAATAAAGGGAGATGAGTGAGGGGAAATGAGGGGAGGTGAATGAAGAGAGAGATCAAGCGAGTGAACGACAGGTTGAGAGGAGTAGAAGAGGAGGGGTGAGAGATGAGCATGGTATGAGAATATGAGGGATTTGTCGTCACAAACATAACATGAAAAATAAATAAATGAACGGAGATGCACACGATATCTACCATAAATTTGCAAGACATACAAACGGCAATGAATGGATGTTACTCACAGAGTCACGAATCAGTCAAATCAATCAATCGAAACATGTACTCATGGTCCAATATATGTCTCTTGTAATTATTTATCAAGATATATTATTTTCAGGTTCCACATATAAATATCCAAATGCCTCAAAATTTGTTTTCAAAAGTCTCCTGTTGCCATAGAGACATGAATTATGAACGACCTCCGTGTATTTGGGGCAGAAAGGGTTGACCGGTGGAAAACTCACAGGTTTAAGCTCTTCTTTGTTGAGTTTGCGGCGATATAGGAAGTACGCGTGAAGGCTGTTGCCTGCCCTGGCCGCCTGGATGGGAGTGGGCGTCACATACATGAAGTCCTGGGGAGAGAACGCAGGGAGACAGGAAGTCAGGAGCAGGATAATCATGGGTCATCCAAACAAAATGATCCGAAAGTACGCCTGGGATTGAAGAATAAAGATCCAAGCACTCATGCATACCCCATACCTGGGGTATGCATGAGTTATAATCTTCTCAGTTACTTGAACAATAAACAAAAGGCTGTTTGTTGAACATGCTTGAGGAAATAGTTGAGTTTTTAGAGGCTATATTAAAAATAATTTAGATAACTGTTTGTGTGAAGTTGTATTAATATAAAAAGTAACAAATAACTTAAAAGTTAGGTTAACTTTTCCAGGATTCATGAAAAAGTAAAAACAAGAGTACCTGTCTCAGTCTCAAAAGTAGTAAACACACAATTATGTATCCATTATTTTTCTCTCCTCATGACAAACAAACACTCACAAATGATTCACAGAAAGATCGTTAAATATCTCAAAGGCCATAAAATAGAAAGAATTAACCTGTAAGGCCTGGTACAGTCAACATGTCCAACATCAAACAGAATCAATCCTAATGAGAACTGCGTTGGGTTAAACTGGGAATGTCTTAGCCCAAAAATATTTTCATACCATGCCATAATAGTTACTGTTGACCATTATTGGGCTCCGTCCTCGTAGATAGACATATTCCTCCCACCAGTCACTGACCTTAAGAATTAAAAACACACACACATTAATTCTTTGTGAGAAAACTAATATTGCAGCCAAACAGAAGTCATTCACGTCACTTAAATATTCTGACAGGATGAATAATTGAAACCACAGAACCTTCAAAAGACATACATTTTTAATAGAATTTTAAATTTCCTTTTGGCCTGCTTTGCTCTGGACATTTAAGTGATGTTTGAAGTAGCCACACTCACTGTGGTCAACCACTTACGTAGTTGGTGGCCCATAGAGCTTTGAGTTTGAGGTACCACTGCAGGCGTTTACCGAGGCTGCTCTCAAACTCCTCAGACAGCTTGGTCATGCGTTCATACTCTGTATCGTCCATGAGCGGACGCACTGATTCCAAGTGCTAAACAAAAGAGATGTGAAAGAAGAATAAGCATCATTCAGCAGATATAAAATGACAAACATGAAAACGTAGTCTACTAAATACAGAAACATAGAAAAAGGTTGGTAAATCAATGATTTAGCATAAATTAAAGGCAACGGTTGGTGATGTGGAAGCCTTCTACCATTACAACCAAATCTAAATTATAGTGAAATCTCTCTCCTCTCATCTGTTAAATATATATATCCGTTAGAATAGAATGGTAGATGGAATAACATTTTATATATTTCTAAACTAGCTTGCAGCCAGATAAAACACTCAGACAATAACCAAAGAAATGTGCTGCGACAGAGGCAGAAAATGATGATTGTGCAAAAGCGATCCATCTGTTCAGCGGTCAGTTATCAGCGTGTTGTCATTTCCTCGGCTTCATGTGACGTCTCACCCGTTTGACTGTGTCCTTGATGGCAGGCACAGGGAGGTTTGGCAACGATCCCTGGTAGCTGTAGAGCAGAGGCTTCCTGCCAGAAAAGATCCGCACCAGCGCCTGGCATAGACACACAGGCATTCAAAAACAAACACCCATAATATTAAAGTCTGGACATAAAAAGGGCAAAATATATATATCTTTTTTTATCAAGTAGTTCTGAAGAATATGATATATCATAAGAATCAGATATACAAATGTATTATTAAATGATTGTTATTGGATGATTTGTAGTTCAACTTACTTAGATTGACAAATTTCCTGTTATTTATTTCATCACTTTATATATCTGGAAACTATTTCTGAACAAGACGACCTCGTTCCCAGAACACTAAACATTGTTTTCTTTGAGCATAAAACACACAAGATTTTGTAGCAAAGGAGGACATAAAAACTGCCACTCATAAATAAACACTACACATTGCACTGCACTAATTGTATTTGTAAACAGCATACAAAAGTGTCCCTCATGCTGCACACAGAAGATAACAGAACTTGAGGACAGTGAAGGGTATTGTTAGTTTACAGTAACAAATGGGAAAAAGGTGTGAGACAACACTGACCACCCAGACTTTGGTGGTGTTGGACATCTTGCCGTGCTTCTCAAACATCCAGCGGTGGTAGGAGAGAAGCTGTTTGAGGCACAGGCGCATGGTGAAGATGAGCAAGAGCCATAGCATGGTGCTGAAGAGCACCGCTGACACCAGCGTCTGGCACTGGCTACTCATAGACTGGCTGGAAATAGCGGGAGATGATGGACAGATGGACAGAAAGGGAGAAAAAAGAACAGTGGGTGAAAGAAATAACAGAATAAACAAGAAAATAACTCCTATCTCCTTTCTCCTATATTTTATCCTATTTGTGATATTGTCATAATTTGCATAACATTTATCAATTTATGGCCAAACATCTGTTTTGTGAAGAAACAGTGACCTTTGACCTCCGAATTGTAATGAGTTCATCTTTGAGTACAGGTGGACGTTTGTGCCAAATTTAATGAAATTCCCTCAAGGTTTCCTGTGATATCAGAACCGCAAATCTGACACGACAGACTTCTCAAAAACATAATGCCTCCGGCCTCAGCTGGTTCTGGCACAAACACGTAAAAATAAAACTAGAAGAAAGATGAATAAGGGAATTGGCGAATGGGGAGAAAAACATCAACTATTCTTTTTTTTTTTTAATTGTGTCACAACATAAAAAAAAGAAAAGATATTACTGAAGACTATAAAAAAGGAAGAATTGGAAACAGCTAGGCCCATTAAAATCACACTATACATCTAAAAATACTGTTCACCCGTCTCTCTATAACACAATGTACAATCAGGGAAAGGGAACATTTCGAGTCTGCAGGTGTGATTGGTGAATCTTAACAATATCATATAGTCACGAGAGGTGTTACCTGACTGGCAGGTGCTCCTGTATCTTGGCTATGAGTCCCATGGAGGGGTCGGAGCGCGTGTACATAGTAGCCAGGATTGCTATGACCACAAAAAGCCAGGAGGAGGGACTAGCAGGATAAACCCCCGTTACCACGCTGTTCTGTTAACGAGAGAGAAGAGAGATTTAAAATCCCATTCTTCTGATAATTATTATCACATTAAAGTCATACATGTCATGGTACTGCTCAAGTCTTAACTGCATTAACTCGGTGACAGACATTAAATAGATTTATAGAACAATTCACTGTGAATTAAACTGGTAATTTAAGGCTTTTGAAGCAGGTGTGTATGTGTCCGACTTGGTATGAAAAGCTTAAAAATGAAACATCACTTGTATTCTTATCCGCAGTGCTTGTGAATATGAGCGATTGATGGAAGATCAAACAACGACACGAGGTTAGCCTCATGCAAAGTGTGTTATTATGTGTGGCATTCATTATTGATTGATGATGAAGTCCAGACATTACAACGGCAAAAAAACTCACTGAGGGCTCGTTCTTTTCAGGAGTTCCCTTTGTACAGGGTTATTCAACCAAAACTAAAAAACAACTTTTGAAATTAAGAATTATATGCAATTAAAAGACCATAGTTAAAAGGCCTACGATTTAAACAACTGCTGCATTCAACCTGTGCCTCTGTTTAAATAAATAAGGTGAAAATACAAATAACTTATAAATCTGCGTAGTTCAAGTTTATAATCTTTATTCTTGCAAAAACACTGAAACCATTATATAGAGAGGCCATCAAAACAAAATACTTAAGATTCTTCCACATTTAGCTCTGAACAGATGCAAGTGCTGACATGAAGAGAGGAGGAAGAGCTGTAATAACAATGAGCAGAACCCCATATATCATTATAGACAGTTTTGGGTCAAGAACATGGGCTAAGCGTTAACAAACAAAACAAACAACATGTGTGACGGCCAGAGTTGAGATACCTTCAGTCCGATGATACGCTTCTTCCAGGAGCGCACACCAGAGAGGTAGATCTCAGTGAGGGCCTGGTGGGACAAATGAAGATCAATGCCATCGGGGGTGACCGTGAACTGGAAGGCCACCGCCTGGTGGGCTTCTGCCATGATGACTGTGCAAAAGAGAGGAAAAATAAACGTTTTATTTAACTGTGAATAGGCAGCCAACAACCTAAAGGCAGAAAGGAAGAAACGTACGTGTGTTACACGCAAACTATGAAGAAAAAATAAATAATAACTTATACAAACACAACAATACAAATGAACATGGTAAAACAACTTATCTCAGGTGAAAATAGAAATCATGTGAAATACTTTTTATTAAGTCATTATGTCAGTCATTTTCTAACATTTGAAAACAGCCCCTTCAAGATGTACAAACTTGTTTTATAATAAATCAAAACTGTCATACACATATGGCCCAAGTTTGCTACAAATTTTTCCTTCAATTGAGAAATAATAATTATCTGTCGGATAATTAAGCTTAAGGGTTGACTGCTCAACTCAAGGAGTTACTTTGACACTGACGCCACATTACGGACAATTTTTTACTCAAAAATGTACAACCTACAATGAACTTTGACTGGAACAAAGTCAAAGTTCAAATGGAGTGCTTGGAAGTTGGAGGTGGAATATTCCTACGTGTGTGGTGTGTGCGAGACGAAACAGAGAGGCAACACTAGCAGCTCCTTGAAGAGGTTAGCATAGATGCAGCAAAATCATGAGTTATATCAGAACTGGATTTTTTTTCTTCATTCAAAGAAGAGCAAAGAACGGCACTGAAGCTTTTCTCAATGGAAAGTTGTTTTCGCTCTTCTCCAGATGAAGACTTCTCAGATGGTTCTGTGTAACAAACCATCTGGCCTGTCAGGTTACTTGGAGTTTGTGGTTAAAAAATATATACAATACTTCTGGTCAGACCTCAGCTGTAACATTTAGGTACCCAGGGGGCAGATTACAACACTGACAACGGCATACAATCTGTCAACAAGAATAATAAACAAAAAAAACAATGTGAACGTAATGCTTTGTGAATTGTGATCAAAATTAAAATGTGCACTGCAACAGCTGATGGGAAACTGAGCCCTGAAGGCCGTAGCAAGTGAAGGAACTTAAGAGATGATTCATCAAACTAATGGTGAATTGCAAAGTTTGCATGCTTATACCTGCCTAAACACATCCATTTCACGCATGAGCATTTTAAGAGAAGCTCAAAAACAGACACATTATTCATGAGTCCTTTCAAATGCAAAGTCAGCTTGAAACAGATACGAGTTTGATGGGAAAGCGCTGAATGGCTGCTGATGTGATCGGGTATATTTGTTTAAGGCTATAACTGTTTCTCTTCGCACCGAATTGATTTTCCTCCACAAATAGGCTATGGATAATGCCCTGAGGTTGAGTCACTCTGACTCTGGACTACACCCCTGTGGAGGTCACGTCTGCTGCTCTTGTTCTTCACTTTAGGTCGGATCTGGCAGATAACTTTCAGCCCCTTCCTGTCAGTGCAAACACATCTGCTTTACTCAGTGGAACTTAATGAAACGCTGGTCAAACCAAAAATGTAATTACCAATATTGCTTTAACTGGAATACATGTTTTGGGAGCTTAATCTGCATTGTTAGTGTAATCGCTTAGAGCTCATGTCTTTAAAGCTGGGCGATAAAAAAAGACTGCCAGACAATGATACTGCTTAACAATGATATTTTTGATTAGGCTACAGATATAGCATAATTTAATAGAGTAATTAATAAGGGGGATGGGCTATTAATAGTAAAGTATGTTTAAAGATCTAACAATTTATATAAAGTTTTTTTAAGGAGAAAAAGGTTCGACACAACCCTGTACTTTACTTGCTTGATATAAAGACTAAACAAATAAACAATTTGCATTTTGACTAGTGGAAAACTGCCAGACAGAAAGCAGGTGGATCAACATTGGACAGTGTGTCCTGAGCAGGAAGAGGACAGAGGGTGGCAGGGCCGGTGTGTGTAAACTAGGTGAAAGGTTAACACTTCTAGGTCATTTTCCTATTACAATTCCTCCATCTATTGTTTGACGTCAACTTTAGTCTTTTAAAGTTGATATGCATGTTTGTTTTGTGGTTGAATGCCCTCCAAGATAAAACGGTTTCAAAAAGAAAAGTGAAAAGTGAAGTGAACAGTAAATAACTGCTAAGTTAAGAGTGATTAGTTACTAGAACCTCACACATGGCAACATATTCTTCCTAATCTTAATTTATCTCGAATAACCTTTGCCTGCATGTGTGCACAACAGGAATAATTTACAGAAGGAAAATAACTGCACGTTGCAGTACTCTGCTCTATTATGGCAACAAGTGAAAATGGAATATCACCAGATTTCTCTTATCATACCCACATTGTAGAAGCAACCACATAATGCAAGACAGGAGAAAGTAAATACTGTACTGTTGACTAAAGTATATTAGGTATAAGGGCAACGTGAGGACAGCTTTTAAAGTCAACAAACAATACAATTGCAGTCAAAGATGACACTCTATACCTTTCAGCTAAATCAACCCAAAATAAACAGCAGACAGGGATTGGGGGGAAATGTTTTACACACTTGTGCACCCACCAGAGTAACAAAGTTCAAAAGTTTCACATTTGAATTTGTGTTTTAGGTACATACAGGATAATTGTCTCATTTAATGATGAGACAATTATATATTTTACATGAACAATACTTATTTTTTTTACCTTTTGATGGAATTGTCTTAAAGTATTTACAGAATAGGTGCTTTTTTCCCCCCAGCAGAACCAACTACATGCATATTTAATCTTTGGTCAGTTTCTGATATATTTCAAGCAGTGGTTTGTGTGGAATCAGCATCACAATAAAGTGCAATGTGATGAAGCAGTGGTACAGTATTATTAATACGTTATTACAGCCCACAGCTCCTCTCTAATGCTCACTATTGTACTACAATTATGGAAAACCAATTAGTGCAGGTCAATGCTAGCTGACGTATTAACTAGCGTTGGCTAACTACAGCAGGTCTGTCCCTGGTAGCTAGCAGATGCTAGTGCTGGCTAGCCGAGCGTCCCATCCCTGCTGGTAGGACTGCTCAGCCTCCATGCGAAGATGCAACTGTGTGCATCTTCATCGCAACGCACGACGTGTTTTTTTCACAACCCTGTCGGCATACCTGTTGTTGTTGTTGTTGTTGTTTACGAAAATGTCGACGGTCCAAAGTAGCAGGTCAGTTAACTCCCGACGACGACCCAGTGGTGTCGGCCCTGTGCGACTGAACTACGGATGCTCTCCTCCAGGATGAGGCTGATGCTGCCTTCAGCGACCGTGGGAAATGTCGCGATCACGCATTGGCAGTCAGTTGTGTGGTGCCTGAGCTGCTACGTTTAGGGGCGGGGAGATCCCTCTGTCCACATGTATGTCTACCTATATGTAAGATGAATTAAAGTGTTTTAAATTAAATGAATTAACAAATACATGTTTATATTCGATACAGAGATGATTAATGCCATTATGGGAGTGACACTTTTACTAAGATGAACTATCCTTTGCACATTTCTAGTCCTTTATTTAGATGGGTTTTCTTTCTTCTTTCAACTGCTTCTAAGTCATATGTTATGGTAAACCATGGCTGTAACCCCATCTATTTGTTGGAAGCTCTGAAAAACTCAATTTTGTCATGGAAAACTATGAGATGTGGTTGACAGCTCCAGGAGAAGCTAGTAAGTTACTTTCTTTCTCCCTTTAACCTTATTTGAGCATGGGTTCATGTTGTGATTATTATAGTATTTGATATTATAACAGATACGAAGTATAATGATTGCCTCCAGATGGTAAAATTGTCTTAAGCTTTACCTTTTTTTAGATTAGCACAAGACAAAAGATACAGCCACTTACAATAAACAGACACCATTTAAACTCAGAAACTAAATAGACACACACATGAATTTAGGGTTTATTTTTGTAACCATAACAATAAGGTGGATCTCTCTTTATTTTGACCATCAATTCAATCATAATTGTTCTTTTTATCACAGGCAATAGTTATAATAGTGCACTTTTATATTTAAATTATGATACAGACATTTCTTTTTTTTTAAACACCTTATTCTACTGACCCTTATGAATGGAGAATAGTTTACAATCTTAGCCAGAGTTGGGTCAATGAAAGTGAAGGTGATGAGAGAGATGAAAATGGTGATGGTGAGCAATCAAAGAGTGTATACGGACAGTGTGGCAAACAACTTTGTACAGTTTCTCTTGTGATGATGGCTACACAACGGGTGAAGAGGCAAACAGACAGGTCAAAGGGGCGAGGCATAAAACCAAGAGATGAAGCTAATTAGCAAGCATTTAATGTGTGCGTGAGAGAAACGATGTGCCTGTCAGGGTTTGACTATGTTAGTTGATGTAATATTCCTGGGTCAGTCAAAATCTCTGCACGTGACCAGCTCAAAATGCATCTGCTGCAAAGTTTTCAGCTCACTCTCACTCAGTCATTATCCACCTGCCACGAACACGTTCCAGTTATCAGAGAAAAGTGCGATAAAGAGACATGTTAGATATAAACAAAGATCACCGGAGAAGTCAGAAGAGATCAACTTGTCCGTCTTGCTGTCGAAGTCGTTCTTCTTCTTGGTAACAAGCATTCAAAAAGAAAAGTGACAATGAGAAATGAAATATAACAGGTTTCTTGAAATGGCTCTCGATATATATGTTTGTTGGCATAAAATCTAATTTGTAAATGAATTCATGGCACTAATGATCACATGACCAAATAAATACACAAATAAATAAATAGAAATAAATAGATGGATAGGTAAGTGACAAATATAAAAACATAAATACAATAAAAAAAAAACATAACTGTAGCACTGTGTATCTCTCTGAAAACATCCTGCACCTTTGTTGCATATTGTGCTGTATGGAAGACTGGTGAGAAACATCGACTAGTCTGACAGAGTGCTGGAGTAATAATAGACTGTCCGAGCTGCTACGTCTGCTTGTAGAATGGTGCGACTCTCTGGTGATGAGCGTGAGTGCAATGATGGACTACTTGGCTCGTTGGTGAACACTGAAGTGAGGAGCATTGGGTTAGGAGACTCTTTGTTTGCTTCCCATTTTTGAAAGTCCTGTTCAACAAGGAATTGACATCGCAAGCCTTTTAAGTCCGGCATTATGAAAATGTCCATTGATGAATTTCCTTTGAGTTTTTTTTTGTTTTTTGTTTGTTTGTTTTTGTTCTGAGTCAGTACATGAATACTATGGCAATAGGAGACAAGCTCGACAAGAAAGGTGGCTTCTGTTTGATCCACAGGCCAGGAATGCTTTTCTCATTCAATCTGGGCACAAACAGCTGTGATGAGGTTCATGGAACTATTCACGCATAGTGTTTTTTTTTTTTCTCATATAATTATGTTCATATTCTGTTCAAATCAAAAATACTTTTCTTCAGAGCAACAGGGGTCCAATGCGAAAATCTTAGATGCATTGTTTAATATTGTCTCTGAGTAAAAAGAAAATACAAAAGAATAAAAACATTTAACTTTAAACGAATGCCTTCACAAAAGCATCTGTCAGCTTCCCCTCTCCGACACTGTAGAGTATTTTCAGTTACTGTCTTCTCTGTTATCACTATGCTACTGACATCCTCCAAAGAAATATGTAAACAATAAATACAAACTAAATAAAAAAATATTTTGTTTTCACATTCACTTACTTAGCTTACTTTGTTGGTTTTCTTTACCTCAGGAGAAGACACTGCTGGAATTCTAGGATGTAGTTTCTCCTGAGAAAAATCAGGACCTTTTGTTCAGCTCATCACCACTCACTGAAGTGGGAGCAGGTCGCTAACTCTTAGGGTTCATCTGCTGAGATACATCTATATTTATTTCATTATGGACTTGTAATTGCATGTTGCTTGATAATGATATGAGTGCACTGGTTAATTTTAAGTGATCTTGAGAACCATCACAAGACTGTTATTTCTTTTTGGTGTCAGATACTGTATTACAATGATTATGGTAGACTAGCCTATCTGATCATTTCAGCATCCTTTAGCAGGCTGATTTGCTAACTGGCATGCACATTAGCACTTCAAAATTCCTAGTTTGATCTGTGAAGCTGTATCTATGATGGATAGCAAACTGCTCATTCATATTAATATTTTTTCATTAAAGGGGGATTCCTTAACACTTGGTTCTCATTTAAGGGTAGGAATCCTGGTGATCCAGAAGATCAAAAGAATCTTGAGTTGGAAAAAATAAGCGTGACGGGGAAAAGGCTCAATCCTTGCTATGGTCAAGCACCTTCAATAACTTAGTCAAGGAAGAATAGGAGTAGCTCATGGCTCGCAGGGATACTTGGAGATGAAGTTACACTGTCTTCTTTCCGATGTAGTTCAGGCATCCTGCTGCGTCGTCTCGCTTTCTATCCTACGGTTGGGACTGGGTTCCATTAGAGGACAGCAGTCGGGTTCTCTCTTTTGCTGAGCCTCTGCGCTGCAGAACTCCCCCGCTGCCGCCTATGCCTCCGCCATCTGCTCGGTCGCCCCACTCGCACCTGTCGCCCCCACCCTCGGAGCGCCTGGAGTTTTGGCGGGTGGGGGTCCCATGGGGCCGGCCGTTCTTCTCATCTGGGAAGGGATCAGCAGACGAGAACAGGAAAGTCACTCTCGACGTATACATGCTACAGTGAATGTAACGAAATGCAGCTGTGGGTGATAAAGTCGGGGGTGAGCCTTAAAGTTAGTTGTTCAATTGACAAATAGTCAGAGGCGGAAAATACCGTTCTTCTTCTGCTTTGGCCACAGCAGGTGATGGGAGCTTATGACCCCAAGAGCATTCTTAGCTAAATAAACAGAGTACTGTTTGAACCCTAAAAAGTACTAAGCCTGCATTAAAGAACATTAAGCAGACATACATGGGACTTAAAGCTGATTCCACACAAACCACCTCTTGAAATATATTAAAATCAGCTTGAACCTAAGATTAAATATGCATGTAGTCAAGAAGCTCATGGGATGGCTGATTGGTTGGTTTTGCTGAAAACGGCATCGTCCTATTCTGTAAATACTTCAAGACAATTCCAGCAAAAGGAAAGAAGTATTGTTCATGCAAAAGATAATTGTCTCAGCATTAAATAAGGCTACTCCTGTATGTACCTAAAAGACAAATTCAAAGGTGAATCATTTTTTTTAATCTGGTGGGTTCACAAGTGTGTAAAAGCAGTCTCACCAGTGAGGGCTTGCACCATGGGTTGATCATGGGAGCTGAGAAGCTGGGCTTGAATTGTTTCCACCACTCGTCTGAACCTGCGACTCGGACCTGTAGATGCACCAAGGCGACACAATATGATACTTGAGGTTTAGTACCAAAACCATAACTATACAATTTTCAGATCATATCTTGCTGTGTTTAAGATTATTATTATTACGCTTTATTTATTTTTTCTGTCACTTAGGCCACCAACTTCTCAGATGCATCACTGTCCATTGTGTACTCAAAATACAGCCTTAAAAGTAACAAAATGATGATTTCATTTAGGAAAAGTCTGATTTAGAGAATAAGTAAGCAAGACTATGGGTTTGACCATTCAGAGTCTGTTCCTTTTTTTATTTAAAGGAATAGTTTGACATTGAAGGAAATAATAATTGTTACTGGCAGTAAATTAGTTAAGAAAATTGTTACAACTCTCTATAAAAAGCTAAAGCCAGCAGCCTGTTAGCTTAACATAAAGACTGGAAACAGGATGAAACAGATTGTTCAACGGTACATAACTATTGGTATGGCTCCTCTCATATAACTCAGCAATTAAGCGCACAAAAATGTTAAACTTATATTTTCTGCAATCAAAACTACTTTCAAATTGTTTAAAGTCATGAAGTTCAAATCAGGTCCATATTGAGTGATTTAAACTGAAATTAAATTTGCGCTCCTCTTGCCTGAAATGAGGGTGAACGTCACGCTGTAGATTCCCGTCTCCCTCCTGCCCTCCCTCTCGGTCCTCTCCCTGTCTCGTTCCCTCTCGCCTTCGGAGAAAGCAATGTCCACCTGGAACTTGACGGGCTTCTGGAAGACGGAGGGGCCGCCGGAGGACTTGTACTCGGCCCGAAAGCTGGTCTGGGAGAGAACGCTGTGACTGAGTGATGGGATCTGTTTGGTAGGGAGACAGAGAAGAAGCAGAGAGACCGACAGACTTACGAGGCAGGAGAGGTACGGGGGCCAACGTGAGTATAGGGAGACAAAGGGTGAGGGTGAGGAGAAGGGAGAAAGAGTGAGCCATTGGTGAAAGCAAAGTGATCTATCAACGTGCCACGAGTGAGCAAGACTGAAATAAAGAGAAAGCTGAAATAATGAAAGAAATGATGTGCGTACAGTATGAGAGTGCGTGTGAAGTCCTTTCAGCTTTTCCAGGGAGAGCCATGCTTTCTACATACGAGCTTTGATAGTGAGAGGAGTGAAAGACAGACCACAGCAGATACTCACAGACAGGAAGGCGTGGACAATGTCCGCTTTGACAGAACTCAGAGGTTTGTCTCTGATCACCACAAAGATCTGCTCCTCTTTCTCCAAGCCGATGAAGTTCCCAAACCACGACTTCTTAGCCAGCCTGGTAGCCAGACAAAAAATATATATATATATAAAATATATATAAAATATACAGTAGGAGCAGATACACAGAGCCATAGAGAACTTCCAAGAGCACAAACACACAGATTTATTAAGTGAAAACAAGCGAATGCTCAGTTCCTCATTTATTTGTTTCTCATTCATTTATCTCAAGGAGTGTGACTTACTCAGGACTGGATTCTGGTGTTAGACTGGACATGTCTTCTGATGTAGGAACTGGAAGAGACAACTCACTATTAAAATTCAAATCTGTGTGCAATACTAGATCTTTATAGAAGTCTGGATTAATCCATGCCGAAAAAGAAAAGTGTAAAAACTGGGGAACATGTTTGAAGAAACCTCATCAGTTTCTTCACTTTAGTATTTTCCATACCTGTGCAGATACCGACGCATCTGTAACAACAGGACGCCCGCATTATACTGAGGCAAACTACAAAACTCACCTTGCAGTTTACGGCGATGGAAGCGGGGTGAGCCCAGCAGGTTGTTCTTGAAAGAATTGAGGCGAGTCCTCCAGTGGGCAGAGCTGCTGGCCGCCATGCCGCTACCCCCTCCAGGGCTGGAGGGTGGGGTCAGGGAGAGCGAGCCTACCCCTCCCCCTCCCTCCGCCCGTGAGGAGGACGAGGACGAGGAAGAGGAGGGCGGGGTGGAGGAGGGGTGGTGAGGGTGGTGGACAGGGGTGCCCAAGGGTGTGGGCAACGGAGAGCCCTGGGGAGTTACCTGCGGCACAGAGTGGGCAGAGTTTGGGTAGAAGCTCTTAGTCACTGACTTTAGGACAGAGGACGAGGGGAAGAAGAAACGAGGGATGGGTGACAGGAGCGGAGAAGGGGAGGGTGAGCGGGAGGATGGGTTGTGCAGAGGCAGGGACTTGATGGGCTGCAGATGGGGCCGGTCTGCTGGTCCCTTGGTGGGCAGGGTCTGGGTCTTTGGGTTGGGGAGAGCTTTGGGCTTGTCATGAGCCCGTGCTGAGCGAGGAGTAGTGGTGTTTCCCTGTTTGGGCTCCTTTGTGAGGAGGGAAGCGGTGGCAGAGGTGACGTCTGATTGGCTGAAAGTGAAGACGGGGCTTTGATAGGACTGGGGAGTGGGGTTTGTGGGGTGGGAGAGATGGATAATAAGAAAGAGAGGGGATGGAACATGGAGAAAGGATGGAAATGAATATCATGCTTCATGACAAAAGAGTGCATCTTGTGAGTAGTGAAAGTGTCAAATGCAATACCATCAGTGCTGACAATAAAAGCTATCATTTTGGCCCTTTAGTCTTTTGTGCCATTTGTATGTTATGTGAGTGAGTTTAGTGACAGTTGTGGTAGTGACATGGTTACCAATGCAGTGACATAGGACAGTGGCAGTGAAGGTGTTAATGTTCAGTGATTACTGGAGAGTTAAGGTTGCTTAATTTACCATCTATAGTATTTCAATGCAGTTTAGAACATGAGCTAACCAGAAAAGCAAATTAACACATAAACAGAAATAAATTATCTAATTTAAATGTCCCATGTTATATTCTAAACAATTGTATTTACAACTAGTTCATGCATGGTGAGGAAGACAAGTGATATGAAGACAGAAGAAAAATGCAACACAGATCTCCTGTTGTGTGGGAATAAATCTCGGGAACTGGTATTGTGATGATGTGCAAAATGGCCGAGGAGCTTGATAAATGGATATTTAAGGCGGGTTGTGTAGTCTGATAAAAATAGTCAAAGCAGTTTAATGACGGAGTTGGCGATACGAGCAAAGAACAGTTGCTTAAGTAATCACAGCATTCTGATTTCATAGTTTGCAATGTCATTAGTAACACAATCAAAATTACACAAAATCAGCAAAACACATGTTTATTCAATGTAAATATGCTTCCTAAAGCTTATCTTAAGCTAATATGGGGACATCTGGACAGTATATCATTGCTGAGCTGCAGTTGTAGGGATAGTAACTAAGAGGAGATTCTGTAATCCCAGTTTACCCCTTAAAGACTTTCAAAGTCCTCAGATCTCGGTACTGTTCATACTTCCCAACATGCTGCTTTGCTATTGGGAGAATTAGAGTGTTTGTGGTTTTCACATTACATAACTGAAAGGTGACTGTGGATCACACATTACAAAATCTTTCACCAAGAGGAACCCCTTGAGTATTTCTGGTCTCCAAACTATGTTTTGTGTTGGCACACATGTTTAAGAATAATCTGTTTAACATGTCTTTACTATTTATAACCTGTTCCTCTAGGTGCAACCACAATTTTGGTACATGTTACACACAAACACATAAAGTAAAGTTCCTATTTTTACAGGCAACGCCTACCCAAGGTTTCCCCAAGCCAACACCAAAGCCCTGTGATCTGGGGCTTTTGTTGAGGGTCTCCAAGAACTTTAAACAAGTGGAGAATCAGGGCTTAAGTCATGTAGTGTGAACTGGCCATTAGGATGGGATCTTCTATGAAATTTTAAGCTCAAATTTGAAAAATCCCTAATCTATGATCCTTTAACTGTCCCAAGTAACAGGAGGAAGTAAATAATGCAAATTAATGTTGAAATTCAGTATTTTATAATGCATGCTTTCAATGCATCATGTTCAAAGTGCAGGTAATCATAGCATCAGCAACAGTTAGGTGTACAGTTTGTTAAAAGTTGGCCAACAGGCCCTTACCCTGGGACTGCTGAGAGGGCTGGAGGAGAGACCAGTCGATGCTCCACTGACTGAGCGAGACCTGACAAAGAGACCAGAGGTCAGAAGATCCTCAACAACAACAGAGTATAACCACCCAAAAACTGTGGCCATTCTTGGTATGCATTATTTTGAGTGTGTTTACTGTATCTGTGTAAGTATAACATACTGTACCTCTGGCTGTGTGCAGCTGTGTCCAGGGCCCTGCGAGGCGGGGTAGGGGACCCCTGTTCAGTAACACTCAGCACCTCCAGACTTTTCCTCTCAGGGCGACAGCGACCGTGGCGCGTCAGCATCGGAGAGTCCACACGCTTTCGAGGAGGGTCAGCTGTGGAACACCACCATGAAGTTATGACAGGATTAACCAACATTAATCAGCAGTTTAATTAAAGCTTATGTTAAAGCCACATTTTTTTATATTTACATGACATGTTGTGCAACTGCCATAATGAAACAAGACCACTCTCAAAAAGATGGTATGTTTCTCTTTGCCTTCGTCTTCATAATCTCACTCCCCGAAGTCACTCTGTCACTGTGCATTTATTTTCTCTTTTGCAGTACTTAAAAGAATGATTATGCTGAAAGTGATTTTTCCACAGGCCTTTAGCTCACTGCACCATCTGTGACTGTGATAAACGTAGCGTTATTTACACTGCAAATTTAGCTGCCTTCTTCCAGTTTTGTCACATAGAGAAATCTTGCAGATGTCTTGCAAAGTCTGGTCTTAATATCGTAAAACACAATTAGGAATTATCGTAAGTCAAATGTTACACATAGTTCCGTAAAATTCATTCATTAAATCAATCATTAAATAATTTAAAAAACAAAACTAGAGTGGCTTTTGCCAAAAAAGTCAAACCCAACAAGAGGGCACTAAAAGGGCCATTCATTCCAGTCTGTCTGTTTTCCATATTGCTTCATGTTTCATTACTAATGGCGGAGAACACAATGATTGATTTATGGGCTAATGCCCAATCAGTGTAAAATATTTCATCCAAAATGGAATAATGTTTAGCTAATCATCTCAAATAATCCCCAATACATTGGCAGAGGTAATGAGTACCTGTGTATGGCACCAGACTCACAGACTGCAGAATAATTGCTTCACAGAAACTGGCCCAGAAAAGCAGGTCCCTCCCTTCAGTGGTTCCCTCCTGCCCCCTAGTGACTGACCTACGTCATTGCGCGGTGGCAGATCCTCATCCTCATAGCTTGGGTAGCGCTCTTTCCTGTCCAGCAGCAGGTAATAGATCATTTTCTCCTGGTTTTCTCTGAGAGAAACAGAGAGAGAGAGAGAGAGAGAGACACTCATTGGTCAGATGTTAAGATTGGGAAAGAATAATGTTGAAAGGAGCAATATGGTAACTATAGTAGGAAACCCTGCTAAAGTCAGAGTAGAAAACATTAGAAGGTTTTAGTGACCACACTGCACAGCAGCAAGACTGAGTGTTAACAATTCATTCTTTAGAATTGATGTTTAAGTCTTGATACACTTCTCTCCACTAAAACATATATTTATTGGAACAGACTGGAGAGAATTGTCACCTTGGCCTCTAAACATATGGCTGCATACTCCTGCTCTTACTATGTTCTCTAATAAGGTATGTTCAGGGGCTGGATCCTCCAAAGGCTGCAGTCCTCGACTGAATACGTCATAACAACAATACACAGACTTCTTGGGGCACAAACCTGCGCGTCATTTGAAGCCCTCAATGTCACTTTGTTGTGACAAGGAGCACCTGACAACACCATGACTTTGATATTTGTGAGGCTAGATCCCTCAGCTTCTAGTCTGTCCACCATCTTGCATGATTTAACTGCAAATGTCTGCTCACAATACACAGGGGTCAATAAAAAGTATACATGTATATGGCTGTATGACTACAATAAAGTAACAACTAAGTTGGTGTCCAATGTACTGTATTCTTATATATGTATCTTTTTTTTTTTTGCTCCCTCATGTATGTAGATGATATAGTCCTTCAATATAATACTGTTTTTAAATGATACCATACCATAGCAACATAACTGACCATTATAAGTAAAGTAGTAGTGGTTTTATTAAATGGCTACTGCATTGCATTGTGTTTAAGTGTTTCAACTTCCCTGGTCACTCAGCGTACAATTGTGCACTGTGAAACATAGAAAGATACTTACTCTTCACATTGCAAATCACGTGTGAGCTTGCCTCGGTCTCGGAAACAACCCAGCGAGTGCATGCTGTCCAACACATCTGGGTCCAGCTCAGTCAGGGACAAGATTCGCCTCACACACACTCGCCTGGGAGGAGGCTGCTCAGGACACGGCTCATTACGACCACCCCTGGGAGACACACACACACACACACACACCACAATGAAACACACGTGCATGACACAGATATAGTGTCAATGATTAAATAGGACACATCATCGGTATAAATTAGTATTTCATTCAACGGTCAAGTATATACAAATTTTTAAATACTCACTGATACCAGGCATGTTTCTGGATCACCTCTAGCTGTAAAGGGTGACAGGGCAGTCTGTTAACAGCCAGATGGCCACAATGCTTTGCTGTGTAAACATCTCACACCAGATACTTTTCATGCATGCTCAAGACACCTCATCAGTTTTTAATTTTGTACATTAAAAATCACAATTTGCATCCGTCCTGTTGATTTCTGATGTCTTTGATCCTGCGCCTTAAACACACTGATGATGTAATCACCCAACGTAAATGCAACTGTGTGTCTAATCCATGTCAGCTATGATAAACAAAATGCTAGAGCGCAGAACCAGCTGCAAAGTACACAAGTAAAGAAAAGCGGGCAAATCTAAAAATGAATCAAAAGTGAAAATAATAATGACTGCAGTCCAATTGGCTGCTCTTTTAATTCACATTTATTCAAAAGGAAGGAATGAGAGGGAATCCCAATTCAATGTGGACAATTTAACACAGGAGTAAATCTGACTAAATTATATCTGGATACAGTCTGCTTATGAGACCTGGATCAATTCCAGGTGTTAAAGCAGCATTCAAACCCCCTGTGTATGAGCCTTGTGTGAGCAAAGTCTCATACCGTGAGCCTCTTTTCAGGGTTGACCTCAATCATGCCCTTGAGCAGAGACTGGCAGTCCGGGGGGATGAAGTGGGGCATGTGGAACACCCCACTCTTCACCTTCTCCAGGAGCTGGCGTAAATTGTCATGGTCAAAGGGCAGGGCACCCTGTAGGAGAGAACAGGGGAGGTAAAGAGGAAAAACAGATGTGAGAAAATAAACTTGACTTGAAAAGGGGAAACTAAGTTAAGACTGCAAACAAATAGAAATGGACCAAACTGAACTGTGAAAAATTGAGTAAAAGACCTACCACCAGTAGAGCAAATAGGATGACCCCACAGCTCCACACATCTGCTCTCCGGCCATCATATTTCTCCCCCTGCCAAAGACATAGTCCACTTCAATTCCACACTAACTATTACTACTATCGATCGATTACATTTAAGGCTTATCCATGGAATCTCAGTCTAAGGAAACACACTGTAATCCATTATAATCCTTAACACTGTTAAACCATCTTTTTGTTGATAGAACTAGATAATAGTTTTTCATGCTGAGTGCCTTCAAGAACATCTCTGACTAACGACAAGCCTTCTTTAAAACAACCGAAGTCACAGACTATATATTCCATTAAGATGACTAAATAATTGTTTTATGATTTTGAAACAGTCAATGATTCCTTTGTGTTTAGCTCATGTAACAAAGTATTTTCCACTAAAGGTATAATTTATTAACATAATTTGCTCATTTATATTCCAGGTACCAAAATTTGAAGAACACTTACCCGTATAACTTCAGGGCAAGCGTAATGTGGTGATCTAAAATAAAAGAAATATGTTACAAGCAACATTTCTATGCTTACAATTCTAGAGGAATTTGCAGGAATGCTCATAATAGTAGAACTAAAGCAGTAGAAAAAGCATTTAGCTTCTGTGACAACTCTGTACTCTTTATTGTTATATTATGTAATATGCATAGATTTACATTAATCGTGAAATACTAAATATGACCCTTTTTTAATATGTGTGTTCACAATATTATTCGACACACTCACAGAGCTAGTACTCACCCACAGCTGGTCTCTAACAGACTGTCTCCCACCTGTAGGGAGGCCATGCCAAAGTCAGCAATACGGATGTTGTTTTTTTCATCCAGGAGCAGGTTCTCAGGCTTCAGGTCTCTGTGACTGCAAAAATTACAAGAGATACTGTTAGTCCTCTAGTGCTGATTATGGCATTTTATCTTAACTGGAAGGGTTTGATAAATTGCCTTAAATATTGGTTCATGCAACACAATCACAAATATTTCCGCTACTTTACAACTTGATCAGCAGTCACAAAAATGTATTAAGGATTATAAGTGCCTGTAAAACATCAAGTCAGTATAAAAGAGGAATGTTTCAGGTACATTTTTGATGTTACTGATTAAGGCAGCTTCTGGATTATTCTGCCATGACACATCAAATTGGCATTGATTCTTCATTGTTTAAAGAGGTGAATTTTAAGAACCACTGCTCTCTGCAAAAACCAACCAGATGGAATGACTGTGGCAGAAATCCAAAGCAGAGATGATCTGCCTGAAGAACTTCCTGGCCTCTTTCGGAGTCAGCCGGCCCTTCTTAACCAGGTAGTCAAACAACTCTCCTCCTGACACGTGCTCCAACACCAGGTACCTGCCAACATACAGGGACAACAGTGTGATCTAAAACAATAAATCTAACCTCATACACTACTAAACTGTAAGATACCATCAATGTATGATGTTGGATTCTAGGACCACAATATTGAGATGAAATCTTGCAATTCATCATTTTTTACATAATCACTTATAGACCTGCCTGTCTACACCAACATCTGTTTTATATCAGTGTTAAAGCATTTTGGCAAGTATTTTTTCTTAAGATTAATCAAAAACTTGCCAGAATAATTGTAGGAGATGAAGGAAAAGTTAAATTAGAGTGAGAGATTAGTGTAGTTCTTAGAGTAATATTTATACCCATCCTGCTCAAAAGTTCAGTATTCACAACAAGAAAGAGCATGAAGATTGCGCCAGTCGTGAGGCTCTTTTGAATGCAGAGGGAACTCACAGGTATTTGTTATTCTCGTAAACATCATGAAGCTTCAACACATGCGGATGCTCAATCAGTTTCAGAATGGCAATCTCCCTCTCAACCTGGTTGGAGAGAGGAGACAGATGTAAAGAAAAAGAGATGAAGCAGAGGACACAAGCCAGACAAGAACAACGTTTTTCTAGCAACAGAACAGAGGTTAATTTATAAACTAAAACAGAAGTTAAATTTAGATAATATGGAGCAGTTTGTGTATTGCATAAAACATCTTATTATAAACACAATTAGCATTATCGTCACAGCAACGACCTCAACAGCGTCACACTGTACCTTCATCAGCACTGACTCAGACAGCTTCTCTCTGTTGACTATTTTGATCGCTACCTTCTGACCCGTAATACAATGGACCCCGAGCTTGACCAGTCCTGAAAAACACAATGAGAAAGAAAAAAATAAGAGACAGATAAGACATGAAAGAGGCACCATCTGCAGTATACATTTTGACATGAAATAGCAGTTTAAAATGCAGTTTGTTGTACTCACCTGTCTGTCCCTTCCCCAGCGTTTTTTCCAGTCGGTAGGGCCCAACATATTGAGCTGACTGACTTAGAGACAGTTCCTTACTCATACTGCTCTTGCTGGAGGCTAATACACTACTAATACTGCACAGTGGTTATTGCAATCACTGTGATTTTATACAGCTTACACAGTTACGGTGGGATACAAGATGGTGCTCAACTGAGAAGAAGGACTACCTTTTATTTCAGTGATAACACCCTGAAGTTACAGGATGAGCATGTGAAAAATGTAAAAGTCAAACTGGTGGTGATTTACTACATCTGGATGATTAATGAGCATTCTTTATCTAAACCTGGTTAACACACAAAGATAAATATTTCTGCCTTTTATTTGGATCTGAAGCACGGTAAACATGTATAACGTTGATATTTAACAAAAAAAAAAAAAAACAGCTCGCTAGTGGTTGATAAAAGCAGAGAAAGTGAGATGGCATTAAGTTCCAAAGCTGTTTTATTCGTTAAATGCTGACCAATACCCTAAAGATAAAGACCACACCTGTACATTAGCTTATCTGTATAACACACGTATGACGTTAACTACATATGACGGTTAACAAGGGAAATTATCGCGGAGTAACCTCAACGTTACGACGCTATTAGCCTTAAAACAACCAAGAAATTCACGTCTGCCGCAAATATGTATATTCTTTGCCGGTTGACACTAATAATAAAAAAAACGTCAAATAGGTGAATTGTACGTCAGCGCTGATGATTAAATCAGTTTTATTCTCTCTGTCAGGCCTGCTTCACAGGTGCAATAACATGCTAGTGTAGCCTCGCCGCCGCTCTCCCACACAGCAGCGAGGCTAGCTGTAGCCTCAACGCCTGGACCAACGGCCGTCGCGCTGTCAGAAAAACCGACACCTCCTGAAGTTCCTAGGCAACGCCAAACGGTTAGATTGACCACACGGCCGCCGCATTCTCACAATATCTCCAGGTGAAGCGTGTGTTCCTAACGAAACAACCATCTTTTAGCGAAGTCCTCCCCCTCCCTGTCTCTCTCCCCCCACACCCGTCTCTCCCTCTCTACATCACTGCAAGTAGCGGATCACAGCATCTTCTCCTCTCTCTCTCTCCTTTGGCGTGTCCTCCTCCCTCACACAGGTTACAACTAATAAAGCACGCAGATTACCCCGCACTGTGCTCGACCTTCTTACCCCCCCTCACTTCTGATAATAGTCCACGCAGGGTAAAGGCCCCCCGTGTTATACTCCCTTCGGTTGTTCTTGCCGTAAATCGATATTTTCTCTCTCTCTCTCCTCTTCCTTCCTTCGTCTCACTCGCATCAGCATCCGGGTCCCACTCCCTCTCCATCCACTCTCCTCTCGCCTCTCCTCCCCCGCCCTCCTGCTGATCATCTTCCCTCAAAATACGCTTATCTCTGCATCCACCTCAGCACGGTGGCCACACTGAGGGCCCCGTGCATTGTTGCGGACACCCCCCCTCTCTGTTATTATGTAAGGCCTTTGTAAACGTCGCCAGAGGCAGCGGATGGGACGCTGCTTGTCAGGGGATGCCGCGGTGCTTAGGCCCTGCTCCGGCCTTTATCCACCACGTGTGTCCCACAGGTGGTGGTTTTAATTGAATAGAATATGATTATATATATATATAGGATGCAAGTTAGAGGTGTACCTCGGATACTTGAATGGCATGTGGGGTATTCTATGTTAGTAACAATGGCACAAATACTCATACTCCATTATGAGTTACCAGTGCATGGAAGTCACTTAATTGTAGCCTACACCATACTTAATAAATCACTTCTTAAAACACATTTTTACAGGATGGCTTTTGTGTGATGTCGTTTTAATGTTTCGTTTTCATTTGGTTTTAGTATTTTATCTTATATTCGTTTACTATATTTCACTTGATTTTATTTATTTTGTTCGTTTATTTGATTGTCACTTGTTATTTCATTTCATTTCTTTGTTTAGTTTTATCCTAACGATTGTTCTTAATGTTTTTTCTATTGCACTGTTTTGCTGGCTTGTCTGTCGAAGCACTTTGTAAACCTTGTTTTTAAAAGGTGCTATATAAATAAAGTTATTATTATTATTATTACTTTACTTAAGTACTTTTTTTTAAAGGCTACTTGTACTTTTTCTCATTCATATTTGAGATACAAAACATAATTAATTGTATAGAATTGAATGCATTGTTATAGGTCAAACTACCCAGCAGTATGTCATGTAATTCAAATGAGCTCTAACTTGACCAGCTGTAACATTAAAACATCGCCTAATGCATTCATGAAACAATAATGCAATTATGATACTTATAACACAGTGAAAGGAAGCATTTTGCATAATGAGTAGTTTTATAAGCACATTCTACTAGTAATGCTACTTTTACTTGCAGTTAACAGGCAGGACTCTTAACTGAATTCTTGCATTACTAACCCTGTCCGTTACAAGTAAAACTCCTGCATTCATAATCATATAACTCAAGTACAGATGTATTAACAGAAACATTTACAAATGTAAAAATTAAAAGTATGTTGTTAAATGATCAATGTTGTGAGCATTTTGTTTTGTTTTGAGCAATTTGATCCCCAAATAAATGTATTAAATTTCATAAGATGACCATATGTTTGAACTCACTGTAAAATCTTAATGTTCAAAGTTACTTTTAAAAGCTGCTTATAAATTTGCTGCTGTAAAAATGTAATTATTTTTACACCAGTAAATTATTTCCACATTAAACATTGTTTTAATGCCTGCTAATGGGCTGTTATCCCCAAAGATATGTAACAGTAAATAAAGCAAAACAAATATTCTGAAGAGCACATAACGGTTAAATAGGGGCGACCCATCCCCCCTCCTCATCTGAATAGGAAACTGAAAGACAAGTGTTAGGTGCTGTTTTAAACTGATCATTTTTTTAAAAAAGGGTATGTAGGACATTTGAATGTATCATCTGTAAAGTGCCTTAAAAAATCTCTCAAATCTCAATTTGAAATGTTGTGTGTGGGCGGATAATTCCCCAAAGCCCATCTTCATCTGCGCATAGCTGGTTGATTTACACGCAGCCAGCAGGATTTGTCTCCAACCACAGAGCAGAAATAGAACAGGAAACATACTCATCCTACTATTATCTGGTTCATTCTGATGGGACATATTTGGGGGGTTTTTTTTGATCAAAGTACGTCAGTGCAATAAAAAAATAAGTAGGCCTTAATCAGCGCCATATTGATAAAGTCTACATCCCTTAAAAGACAATAACAAACAAGTCTACATTTATGACGGATACATGGAAAAATCCCACTTTTGGGGGTTTTCCTATCAGAAATAATGTAATTGATGCAACAAGGGTGTCAAAGTCTCCCTTAGTTTGCAGTTGTTTTGAGGACAGAATGAAGTTTGCCTTTCCATAAACCTAAAAACATACATGTATACCCACCCCCTTTACCTAAGTTTTTTTTCACAGTTGAAAGTCAACAACTAACTCTGCTCCTTCAAGTGAATTATGTCTCTCCAGAGTTTGATCCTGAACTGCTCTGTCCTCTAAAATCACATGGGAGTTTATTCTGTAACACACAGTTTGTGAGTAAAACCCTCTGGTTCCTAAAAACCTTTTCCTCCGGTCTGCTGAAAACAAGGACCTCCGGAAAAACGTCTCTTCCAGGTCCTTTCACCAGTCTACTCTTTGTGCGTTCAAGCCCAACATTCATTGCAAGAGCTCCGACTGTGATAAGTGACATTAAACTGCTCAGTGCAGAAACTAATGTGAGGATTAAGCAGAGATTAACAAACTGTTCTTAATTCCATTAAAAGTAGTTCTTCCACGTAGAAGCCTGTGCTCGGCCAGTGGAGAGAATTCAGCAGCCTGTACATCTTAGAGTTTGGGAACGCAACAGAACTGGCTGATATAATAACATCTGTGATTTTCAAGACAAAAAATACACTGTGTGTGTTAAATGGACAATATTTATATTTATTGTTGTATTTATTTGTTGTATTTTTGTTAATAAATATGTTCCAGTGCTTAGGTCATCAGAGTTGTAGTTGCATTTATGTAGAAATCTTTCACATTGAAATAAGTATGTAGCATCAGATGCGCAGTATCATCATCCCCAGATGGTTCGGTCCAGGGCATTAGCAAGGAAAGGAATGCTGGGAAAGTGGAGGGATTTGATCAAGTGAAACTGTGATTGAAAAAGAAAGAAGATGGGAAATGTTATGAATTTGCAATAGCATAGGTAGAATATGTGACCAGATATGTGATTCAAATCACCCAAGATAATAACATTTGGCCCCCAAAGTACCTTACAGCAGACAGTCTCTAGTTTTTATGGATTATACGAAATAAAACATGGAAAACAAAAGATTGAATATTCCTTCACAAAGTCAGTAACGCAAATGTTATGAATGGAACAACTTATCATTTAAAAATTACAATTTCACAATATCCATTTGTCATTTCAACATCCAGTTTTTCTTTTCCAGTTCTTGAGATGTACAATACTTGTTTTTTGTTTCTCCTTTAATCTTGGTAAAAATGATCTGCCATATGATTCAGCCTTCATATCTTAATGAAGTCACTAATGAAGCCTGGCTATCTGCTAGTAAATTAGTAAAGTGATGATACAAAATGCCATGAAACACCTAGGAAAATTCTAAACACATTTCACCTCAGTATCAACTGACGGCCTGACTAGCTTTGTAAGATTACTGTATTCTGGTTTACAGGCACTTATCTGCGTAACACCACGGGACTTTTATGTTTTATGACTGGTTTATGACTCTTTATTCAGGAAAACCAAAAACAATGATAATATTTTGTATTCATTTGTGTGAACTTACATTTGATTAAGATGTACTTACTTGTACCTTTTGTATCATGATCCCTCAGACAGTGTTTTTACACAGGCCTGGAAGGCATCTATCAGATCTTTACAGTTTTCCTCTCCCTTTTCTCTGACACTGAAACACAAAGCTGGGTTTACAAACACACTTACCACTCACTGCACATGTAGCTGGCTTATCCTCTGTGGCATATAACTTGGTTTCCTTTATAATTGTTAAATGGTCACGTGAAATAAATAAACACATTAGTGGTCAAATGACTCTGTGGAGAAACATGTGTGGAGGATATAAATAATACTCTACATTCAGTCTACGTGTGCATCAAATGGATTATTACAGTTTAGCCTGATAATAAAATATCTGAACTCAAACCCCCCAACAGCTGCTTCTATCTGCATGTGTTGAAGTACGAGAAGAAGATTGTGTAATCTGTGCAGCAGCTCCACAAACACTAATCACAGCTGCACGTGGACACGCACCGATCGTCTGTCGCTTCTTCATGTAACAAGACCCAACAGCCTGGAATGTGCTGATGCTCTGCAATAGGTCATACATGTGTAAGTCTATTTTGAACCTCAGGTGTATTTGTGCTTCTCAAGACATGTAGGTTACTGTAAGAGCCCTCTGTAAATGGCATTACACAAAGTCCTTTGATGTTGAGTAGATTTACTGAAAGTTGTGAACAAATATTTTACATTCATTCTAATTAGAATTACAAGTTGAGCCCCAAAAAATGAATAGGAATACACTGGAAGTCCTGCATAGTGGTCAGTAATGATGACTGAGAATGGACACAAAGTGGTAATGGAAAATGACCAGTATTTAGTTGAAACCAAAACAAAGTTAACAAATCATCTTTATGGGTGCAAAGTTAAACAAAGACACTCTGAACTGGCACTTAAACTCACCAAAGACTGCCACACTGACTGGAGAGAATTTATTGTAAGTATATTTGTATTATTACCATTTCCAGCATATCTAATTATACATCATTCCTGTCATTACTCACCATTTGTCAACATCATCTTTGATAACCTGGCATGGTGCTGGCATAGCTTCATCAGAGTCTGGCATTTTGACAGATAAGAGCTGGAGTTTTTTTTATGGTGGTGCGTTGCTGCAAGAGCTGCAGTCAAGTGTGGTTACAGATTGGTGACAGAGATAGAGGGGGAGAGAGAGAGAGAGAGGGAGGGGGGGAGGAGGCACAACCATAATGGTGTGTGATGAACTACAAAGAAATCAGTCATCTGCAAGAGATTATTCTGTTTGATTTGAAATTCTTGCTTTAATTTCTAGTCTTACTATTTATTTATTTTTGCAAAAATGTTTAACGGTGTTCTGTGTCTTTGCTCCTTTCTCTTAATATACCATGTCTCTGATATTATTTCCCATCTATTGGTACATTAGCCAATATAAATGAGGTATTCCTGAATGCTTTCATTCTTGTCCTTTGTTTCACCGTCTTTCTAATGAATATGCAGATAGCTGACCTTTTGAGTCAAGCATCATGCATTACAAAGACCTCATAATGCATCTAAAATACTCACTACAGGGGCCGGTCTTTTCCTGAAAAGAGATGGGAAAGCCTGATTTTGTATTACACTGCTTTGTTGGCTTAAGAGGTTGTGGGGTTATAGCATTTGTTACACCTATTAAATGTTGACTTAGCATTGAACACGCTGTTAAAAAAAAGATGCAACTGATAGTCTGTTAAGAATCCAGAATTTAAAGGATTTTAAAGAATAAAATAAAAGCACATGTGGGTAGCATTAGTGAGGTTAATCCCTATAGGAACATACATTTGTTTCTGAACATACAACTCATCTTTCTGTCCCACAGTCAAAGGTCATTCGTCATTTTAAATGGCATCTGGAAGACAACTTGAAGCACCTTTTCCTAATTCTGAATGGTTAGAGAGCAAAACAAGATGAACGTAAAAATGGCAGTTGAATTAATACGAACAACTGAGCAATGTTTCAATAAATAAAAGGTAGGGCCTCTCAAACAAGATACTGTTAATAAAGGGAAGTGAAACCTTTAAATATTAGTATCATTTAGACTAAAATAGTGATTATTTAAAGAAGGAAATTACAGCAAATCAGAACAATCCCAAATGTATTGCAAAATATGATATGCGACTGCATCACTTTATTCTCTACAGTTGCAGCTCATTCATAATTACACAGGGGGAAGTCTTAAAACATCAAATGATGGGAGACACTTTGTTTTCCATGGTTTGGACATATGACAGATGCAGTGTCAAAAACGTAAAAAAAAGTTGAAATGGATCAAATGTTGTAGTCACGAAGCATTTATAGTATTTTAGTAACAGAAATTAACTTCACCACTAGGGGGCAACAAAAACTACCCATATATACATTTCTGGACAAATGGGCCTCCAGAGTGTGGACATCATTGTTACCTATAAGCAAAAGAGATCACATTATGTTCCTCAATATTAACTAGTTTGAATGCCAGTTCAGGTATTTAAAACATTTATCTTGGTTGGTGTGTGCAATTGGAGACATGGTTAATATGATTGTGAAAGCAATTACAGTCTCAGAAAAAAATCCTGATCAAGATAGGAGCATGAGCAAAATCATCTCTCTGTTGTCAGCTCCCAGTGAATCCTCCTCCTCAGTAATGACCATAAAATCAAGTGTGCCATCTGCTGGCGTAGACATCAAATGCAAATGAGGTTTGGCAGTACAGGTTCTCTAAATAAATGTAAAAAAGCACAAAAGAGAAAAAGGCTTAAAACAGGTCTTGCTGTCTTAAGGAATGTTGGCATATGCAAGGGAGAAAATACCCCTTATTTGCATGCCACTGATAACAGGCAATCTGCAGCCCACTTAATCTTCAGAGTGAAGGCAGGAAATGCTACTGCCTCTCACACAGGCTGCACGATTCGGATGTGAATTTGCAAAGCGACCGCTGAAGGCCTAGCCTATATAAATCACTGGAAATATTTTTGCACTCGAATGCGTCTCGGCCAATCGCTGCGTTCAGTACAAGCAGCTGACTCTTTTTTTTTTTGTTGTTGCTCCTGTACAATGTAGTCTAAATTCATAATTGGCTTCTCAATAAGATAAGAAAATGTGTCATAGCACGGCGGTGTGGTTGTCAGACTGAGGGGCCGGTGAATGGAGGTCACCGCAGACACTGAGTGAGTCTCCGCGGTGGGAGAGAGAGGGGGAGAGGGAGGACGGACCGCGGCCAGCCGCCTTCAAAAATGGCGTCTCCGGAGGAAAATTAGTAAAAGATATTAAAACGCGGCCTGTCTTCTTTTCACTTCCTAGTTCGGTATTTATGTTTATTTCCTGCTCTGGTTGCGTGTTTCGCTGTGAGCCTGACTCATCGTGGGTTTTTCTTGAGTGGCCAGAGAGCATAAATCAGAGGAGCAGAGCATTTGGGGGAAATAAAGGAGCCCTGTTTTATGTGATGCGTCGTTACTGACAGCTAGCAGCCGCCGCTAGCCGCCGCTCCGCCGGGAGGCTTCACCTCCAGGAGACACCGTGTGCGTCCAGACAACAATAACACGTATCGAGACACACACGCAGGGTTTCCTCCGCGGTGGCTGATTGCTGCAACCAACGTGGCCCCCGTCGATTGCGATCTTTTCTGCTGCTAGCCTCGTAGCACAGACTAGCCTGAAGAAAGGGGAGGAGAGACGGAGAAAGGACGCATTCAAATCAAATGTTTATCAGCAATCCGTGCTCCGCCAGCAGACACACCGCGGCCGCTTCAGCACCATGACTGCTTCTGGATTAAACCCGTGAGGAAATGATAAATGTGAAAGGCGAAGGAAAAGGAGAAAGACTGTGTGTGTGGTTTTTTTGTTTTTTTTGGAGGTAGTTGGATTATAACCCCGTAGACCCCCCTCTTTTTTCATCCAGCTTTCTCCTCCTCCTCCCCTCCATTTCTCTTTCAATATGCTGTTTTCCACTCCTGAGGACTTGCTTATGAAACCGGGGGAAACAGCCTGAAAACCGAGAACTGGAAAGACTGGGTTTGTTCCCAGTAAGCTGCGCTGCGACGGTCCTCGCTGCTTTCGTCTCCATCGCGCACATCGCAGCCACATAAATGGATAGAAATTACCCGGGAACAGGGTTTGGTGATCTGGGCGCAGGAGCAGGATGGAGTTACGAGAGATCTGCAAAAGCAAGGTATGCATCGGATTCAGACAATGTGCATGCATCACTGGTGGTCGTGCAGGCTGCGATGTGGCCAATGTAAACAAATTGTGGGCTCATAAATAGTGCCCATGCTTTTGCCTTTATGTGCAGGGCATTGCCATCCAAACAGATGCATAGTGATAATGTTATAAACAGGAATAGATCAGTGGGGGTGGGCGGGGTGGAGGAAGGAAGGAAGGGAAGAAAAAAAAGGTTGGGGATATGAATTGAATTTGATTGACAGACGTAGGTTTTAGGTGGAGGTGGAGGTGGGGGTATGTCTGGAGCATCCATAGGAATGATTGTTCCCAGTGTGCAGGCCTGGACACAGACATTTACTGGATTTATAGCAAGTGCGAAGAGTGCAGACGCAGCAAAGCCCCCTGACAGACATCAACATGAAGCACTGGTGTGTGTGTGTGAGGATATGTGTATGATGAAGCACTGGTTCAGGTCCATGTTGTGAAGAAAATATGAGATAAAGAATATTGAAGGCGAGTTGGTGCCATCATTTAAAAAAAATATTAAAAATAATAATTAAAAAAGGGGAAAAAGATGATTTCTAATACATTTTCATGTAGATAATTGGTGATGGGTTTCGGGTGGTTTATGCTCATTTGCATAATTACATTTTAAGAATATTCTCCTCTGCATCAAACTTGCAAATTTGCTCTAAAATTTGGTTTTAAGAAAAAAAAAAAGAAAGAAAAGGCCATAGTGGGTTTGTTTGATGCTCAGCTCTGCTTTGGCTCTTGTCTGTTAGCTCCGCGTTAGCATGCTCGCTAGCGTCATGTTGCATGAAGTCGTGCGAGGCCTGCGCTCACAAGCACCGCTGCTCATGTAGCTGCTCACCTGTGAGGTGTTGGACCGTAGTGAGCGGCCGTATCAAGGTGGAGAGCCACCACACTCTGACTGGAAGTGATATTTGGCTAAATAAATGCGTCTTGTTGACGGTGTTTGCATGCAGCTTTAGCATGCACTTGCGTCGACCTGCACCAACCAGCTGTTAGCTACATCGACATAACGCTAATCAATGGCTGCAGACAGATTAAACGTGCTGCTTAAGTCACCTGCATGTTGAGGGGAACTGTATTTTTTCACTAACCCTAAATCTGCACATTGGTTACCTATGGTTCATTTGCACGTAACAGACTGGCCTTGCAGTTTGGGCCTAGTCTGCATTTCTACCAGAGCTGCTGTGCTTTGCGGCTAGGAGATGCTACCAGCAGCCCAGATGCTAGCATGTTATCCGGCCAGCCAGCCACGCATTTCATCTATATTTTGCAAAGCGAAGCTCTGCAACTGGTCAATCCTCAGCGTTGACTAATAAGATTTTTTTAATTGGTAAATGCATAAATTATGCAATGGTTTAGTCTTGTGGGTCCATTATAATACTTGCAAATTAACTATCCTATTATTTTTGCATGGCATTTACAATGCTGGTTTGACAGATTTGCATCTGCTGTTATACACTTTGGGATAATGCACAAGTTTGTAATTCTGTTTAGATACTGATTTTGGGGGGGGATAAATAATTACACTTAACTTCAAAATGTAGATTAGACTCATCATGGGTTTTTGTTTTCACATGTAAACTACTGTTGAGAAGTTACATATGTAGACCAAACAAATGAGCAGCCTCAATCTGATGTGTGGATTTTTAATCAAACAACAATTTACTTGCATGTCAGATTTGTTTATTTCAAAGTGACCTAAAATTAGACAGAGTTTTCTCAAGGGTCACATTTTGGGGCCAGATTAGATTTATGCAAATGTGCTTTGAAATTAATAATATTTCACAATTCCCCAACTCCCCTTTCTCTGTAGTCTTGTCTATGGGAGTTCCAGATCATCCCACCCTGAGTCTGAGCTCCTTCACAGACAAGCCTACGCCACCCCACACCCTCTGCAGGGCTATGCCACCAATCACCACCCAGGGAGCTCTGGCCAAGGCGGAGCTTGGGGAGCAGCTGGACGGAGTTTGGGTGAGATAAATGTCATACCTTCCATGTCACTACCATAAGGGGCCCCGGCAATGAATGATTATGTCTCTCCATGCAGGCCCTGGTAGGTTGTCATTGAAAAATGTGCCCATTATAGCTCAATTGAGTTGAAGCCCTAGATGTTAAAGCCTGTAGCCACAGCATTCATTCTTATACAGTGTGTCGATATCTTAAGGGTTGTTTTCAGCAACAGAGGTCGATGTACTTAGTTACACTCACAACTACTGACGTGATTAAAATTCTTTGTAAGTGTCACAGCAGGCTCGCCAAATGAACTGCGTTTAAATCCAGATCCTAAAATCTTGTCTTTTTAGATTCCAAATGACGACTGATTTAGGGATGAGGAAATGTATCTACATCTCCACAGTTAGTTGTGAAAATTTTACATTCTTGATCAATTAATCAATTTTCATGGTTCTATGTTTCTTCCCAAAGGTCTGTCGGGGCTCTTTGACACTGGCCTCCACCATGCCAGCCCCTCTGCTCCCGATGCCTCCGTCATGAATCTGATCTCAGCTCTGGAGTCTCGAGGTCCCCAGCCGCCACCCTCTGCCTCCTCCCTTCTTTCCCAGTTCCGCACGCCATCATGGCAGACAGGTGGGGCTGTGATAGATCTTCCCTCATCTGTTGACATTCAATCAGGCCCCACGGTCAATATGACATTTAAAGAACCCCCCCCCCATGTTTCGCTGCATTATTATTCTGACATTGTTGCTCTTTGAGCATTGTCATATCACATTTTACTGTACTGTTAATCGTCTTGCTTTAGAATACTTTTTTTTTTGCGTTTGTTATTTGGTCATTTAAATGATAGCTTGATTAATTTTGCACTGTCTTCCTTTTCTTAACAGCGATGCACACTCCTGCTCCTCCTGAACTATTCATCTCTGGAGCTCTTCCTGGCTCTGGCTCCTTCCCCTCCTCTTCAGCTCTCTCAGCCTATCAGCATCCAGCATCCTTCTCCAGCCGCTCTTTCCCTACAGCCTCCCTTTCCCTCCAGGACACGCCCACGTTTAGTCCCACATCCAATGGGCTGCTCTCCCCACATGACCCCCTATTACATATCAAGGCCCCTTCTCAGTCTAGCCTGGGTTTTGATAGACTCCTGTCCTCGCAGGGTGCAGCAGCAGCTGCCTATAGGGGCAGCCAGGACCCCTCGAGTGCCGCATCAGCCCAGTCGTCCTCTGCCAGGCACCTGCAGTCACACCAGTTCAACCTGCTGTCATCACAGCTCCAGGACCAGTCGTCCCAGCTGTACAATGCATCAGTCTTTTCCTCAGCCCAGGCCCAGCCTCAGAGCCAGTCCCAGTCCAATTCGGCTCAGGAACGGGCTGTTCCCCGGCAGGACAGCGTTATCAAGCACTACCAGCGGCCCACGCCAGCCCAGTCCCAGCTCTCATCCTCTGCTGCCCACTCCCTTCAGCACTACCTCAGCTGTGGAGGGGCGGGGTACCAGCAGATTGCCACCCACCACAGGCACGCTGGCCTTTCCTGCAGCCCACTGGGCGACCAGAGCCCCTCATCTGACCACAAGCCCGCCTCTCGCACTGAGCAGTATCGGCCAATCATCCAGCCGCCATATTCCTCCTCCTCCTCCTCCTCGTCATCTTCCTCAGCTGGGAAAGGTACCAAAAGCAGCTCCAGCAGTGGTTATTCTTCTGCCAGTTCAGCATCATCCTCAAGAACTCCCCACACACCCCCTTCTGCTTCCTCTACCTCTTCCTCCTCCTCCTCTTCTTCTGCCACCTCCGGGGCTCATCCTTCCAACTCAATCCCCACCTCCAGCTCCAGCGCAGCTCCATCCAGGCAGCAGCCACCCCCTCAACCGGCTCCTCCTCCCCCTGCCCCACAGCAGCAGCAGCCCCCTGCCACCTCCACGTCAGCGCCCCAGTCTCTCCCCAAATCCTGCCTCTCAGGCTATGGTTCTCCCGTTCCCTCAGTGAAGACCCCCACATCTGCTCTTACCGGTCAGACCCCACCCCAACAACAGACACAGTCATATTCCCCTAACCAGCCCCCTACTTCCCACCTGGGTCCGTCCTACGGAGGCTTCAGTTCACCACAAGCCCAAGACCTGAGCTCAGGTACAGGTGGGAAAGGCTATGGGAGTCTAGGAGGGCGAAGCCAGTCATACCCCACTGATATATATGGAGCTGACTCTGCTTATGGATCACTCCCATCCTCCCTGGGTGGAGCTGGAAGCCCATCCCTAGGCTACGGAGCCCCAGGTCACTCACCTGCCCTTTTAAGGTCAAGTGGTTCATCGGGCAGTGGCGCATCTGGGGGAGGAAGCAGTAGCGGCACAGGAAGTGGGAACTCTGGGTCAGGAGGAGGAGCAGGAAATAGTATGACTAATGAGAGAGGTGGTAGTGGTGGAGGCTCTTATCATATTCCAGACTCAAGCCCCTCTCCATCAGGCAACTCAGGCATCATCCGTCCAGGGTTGCACTCCCCAGTGCCCACCTGCCCCACACAATCTCCAGGAGGTGCAGGCTCTAATAAATACATTTCCTCGGTTCTCTCCCCCACCTTCTTGGCCTCCCCACAGGGCTACCCCGACACCAGAGGCCCCAGCTCCCAATCACAGTCCTATCATTCCACCTCCTCCAAAACAAAGGACACTTCCATGCTAGGAGTGGGCTCTCAGAGATCCCAAGAGGAAGTAGATGACGACGATGAGTTCTTGATCCAGCACCTGCTGCAAGCCCAAGCAAGTCCCACACCCCAGACTGCTCATCACCATCCTCAACAACAATCCCAACAGACATCCCAACAAACACAGCCTCAGCCCCAGTCAGTGCCCCCAACCACTGATTCAGGCAAAGGGCTGAGCTATGACATGGGCAAGAGCCCTGAGGAGAGGTACCACCCCCAGAGTGTCATACGCACCCACAGTGCCACATCCACTGGTAATGCAGGGTCTGGAGGGTCCATCTCAGGGCTGGAAAACCAGCTGGAGATGTCGCTAAAGAAACAACAGCAACAACATCAACAACAACACCACCATCAACAGCAGCAGCAGCAACAACAGCAGCAAAGGAACGAGAGGTCTGTTGGAAGCAGCAGGAGCAGTGGAGGGAGAGGCAGCGCTGAACAAGTGCACTCTCATCTCCATCACCATGACAACCTAGGCTCGGTGGTCCACTATGGGCGGGGTGACCCATACAGTCAACACTCCCTTGCTCCCCAACACTCCTCACACAGTCAGCATGTGTCCTCACACTCGCAGATACCACCCCACACCCAAATGGACCTCCAGAAGAAGGAGCGGGCCGAAATCCCATATCCTCGGAAAACTCCAGAAGTCCAGCAACAGCATTCCCAGTCCCAAGCTGCTGGCTCCCTCATGGACTCTCCCACTGATCAATCCCGTCAGCCACCACACCTGCTCCAGTCAGTGCTGTCCCACACCACCCGGAACAAACTGGAGCCTCATCAACAGCACCACAAGATGGATTCTCACCAACAACATCAACAGCAGCACCACAAAATGGACTCTCATCGGCAACACCAACAGCATCACAAAATGGATTCCCACCAACCACATCAGCAACACCCAAAAATGGACTCCCACCCTCAGCATCAACAGCACCATAAAATGGACTCTCATCCCCAACAGCAGCAGCACTCTATTAGCCAACAGCAAGCTGTGATGGAAAGTGCTGGTGGGACACTTGGCTCCAGTAAACATCAGGCTCAGTCTCAGTCCCAAACCACCCAGCTCCAGCTTCAGCTCCAGTCCCAGGCTTTGGAGGTGGCAGCGGCTCACTACAACCACGGCCCCCCGTCACATCAGCACGAACAGAGCCAGGTGAAACAAGGCTCAGTGGTGTCTTCTTTGGACATGCTGGAACGCTCCCTTTCTCAGACCTCCAGCACGGACGTGGCTGTTGCAGAGGACAGGCGTGGCGGACCAGGCAGCGGTGGAAGGAGTGGAGGTAGCAGCGAGCGCCACAGGCAGCAGCAGGAGCAGCAGCAGAGGCAGCACCCATCCCACCATCACACACAGCAACACTCAGCCTCTGAGCTCCACTCCTTTCTCTCCGAGCCCGATATCGGCTTATCCACCCCGCCTCACATGCACCATCTTTCACAGCACCACCCCCAGCAGCAGCACCCCAGCTCTCAACATCAACAAACCCACTCTCACCACCCTCACCAGCAGCCACCACACCCTCACCACATACCCCCACCATCCGGCTCAGCACACTCCCAGGCACAGCCTGACCAACAACAGCTCACCCCTCAGCAGAGCCAGCTGGACCAACAGCGCTCAGAGCAGCACCAGTTTGACAATGTCAGCCCAGTGGAGAAAGCGGATCAGAATCAACAAAGTAACCGCTTTGTACCCCTAACTTCCATCTGCTTTCCGGACTCCCTCCTTCAGGATGAGGACCGCTCCTTTTTTCCAGGAATGGAAGACATGTTTTGTGCAGAGGACTACAAGTCAAGCTGTGCTGGAGGTGCAGGACCAGGACAGGAGGAGATGAATGAAAGCCACACTGGACAAGAGGGAATGGATTCCATGAAATCTGGACAGGGTGGAGGTGGAGCAGGGGGAAGTGGTGGAGGGAGCTATGACATAATGGGTCACCATGGTGGAGATCAAGGTTATGAACCATACTGTCATGGCCTGGAAGAACCCAGCAACAACACCATGACTCTGGATCTAGACTCCCTTAAAACCCACGAGCTCCCTTCCACTGTGAACACTGAACAGCTAGGACTGATACAGTCCCAGGCCCCGGCTATGGGTATGGGTTCCAATCCTGCTGGTCCCAACAACTCTGGAGGCAAACTATCTGCTGGGCCTGGAGGAACCGGCCAAGGAGCTGGTTCTGGAGGCCTCCAATCTCCAATTTTCTGCTCCTCTCGTCCGAAGAAGCTCCTCAAGTCCAGCTCTTTCCACCTGTTAAAGGAGCGCCGGGACCCCAACACAATGCCTAAAAAAAGTTACGCTCAAGAATATGAGTTTGAGGATGATGAGGATAAAGCCGACCAGCCAGCGGACATTCGGCTGAACAGCCGGAGGCTCCCAGACCTATTGCCAGACTTGGTGTCCAGCTGCAGAAAGGGTGGAGGAGGAAGTGGCTCTCTCAGCCCCTTAATGGGTGACATTGACTTCTACCACTCCTCTGGTTACTCCTCTATGGGTTCACACTCTCTTTTGCCTCAGGAGGGACCCAAGAAGAGGGGCCGAAAGCCCACTAGACCCAAGAGAGACGGTCCCCCTAGGCCAAGAGGCAGGCCTCGCATCCGCCCAATGCCTGAGCCCTACACTCCACGAGGAATGATGGGGGAGATGGGTGGGACAACAGCGGGACCGGGATTCAGTGTGGAGGGACGAGGTAGGGGTAGGGGCCGTGGAAGCCGAGGTAGAGGACAGAGGAGGGAGGATATGTACATGGAAATGAGCGGGAAGGAGCAGGATCAGATGCACCAACATCAGCTCCATCAGCAGCAGCCACAGCAGCTCCATCACCAGCCCCAACAGCAGCTACACGAGCCTATTCCTCCTCTGAAGGTCAGTGACGTTTATTTTGGATATTAAAGGACATTTTAGTGTTACTTCTAAATATTTAACTAGTGTTTTGTTATTACAAGCAAAATATAGTGCCTTAGGTAGCCATTGAAAAAATACAGATAAAACAAGAGGTTCACATATAAGCCCTAATTTAAAATTTATGAGGAGAGTCCAACAATACTTGCAGTTTTTGTAGTTTGTGTAACCTATGCATGGCTGCTACTAGGTCTTACTGTGCTGTTAATAAAATGCTAAGAATTACTTCATTATTACCTAATTAATTTAATTGGTATCCCGTCCTGGTTTCCTAGATTTTGTAATTTATATACATCTGTATGCTCAGGCAAAGTAACCTTAAATCTTTGTGGTTTTCTTTTGTTTTAGATCAAGTTACCGATTGGTACCCTGTCCTCCTCCGATGCCTTGTTGAGGACGGACTCTTTGTCTGGCACGGACCCTGCTTTGTCGGACGGCTCAGTGGGCTCAGCTCCCTCACTGGGTTTAAGTCCCGGACCCCCCTGCAGCACTGAAAGCAACAGAAGTCAGGACAAGAACAAGCAGAAAATCCACATGATGAGTGAAGGAGTGGATGAGGAGGGCCTGGAGGAAAGGGTAAGAGCTACATGAGTATATATTTGCTAAGTGAAGCAGTAAATGCTAAAACGTGCCAAAGAGTTGAACTTGAACCATTTCAATTCAAGATCATTGCTTTCGTAGTTGTGGAGTTGTGGAGTTAATGGTTGTAATTCTCTCTTTTTTTTATTACTTCTAGGGCGATGAGAAAGACTCTGATTCCAAGGCCGGCTTCGTCGCTTCATTCTTGGACTTCCTCAAGACGGGGAAGAGACCTCCAGGCTTGGACATCTCTCCAGGAATGGAACCTGACAATGGTGAAACCTCACCCTGTAAATCGGGCGGTCTGCGCCCACTGTCTCCCACACATCCTCCTCCACCGCCGCCACCTCCATTCGGGGACAGTGAAGGGAACGGGGGTCTGGCTCTGGGCAACTGCCCAAGCCCAAAGCGCTTGGAGGATGAGCTGAAGAGGAACCTGGAGACCCTGCCTTCGTTCTCCTCCGATGAGGAGGACTCAGTCGGAAAGAACCAGGACCTCCAGAAGAGCATTTCCTCAGCCATTTCTGCATTGTATGACACTCCTCAGCTGACGTCTAACCTGCAGACCCCGCTACCTCCTTCACCTCCCCAGCCTCAGCCTCAGGCTCCTGAGTCCCCCCTTACCCCAACACTGCAGCCCCCCACACTTAGCCCACAGCCTAGCATGCATACACCTCACCACCTGCCCCAGTCCAACGAACCTGATATCCTCCAGCCAGAAGATGGAGACATGGATGAGAACAAAGATGAGGAGAATGTGGAGAATGAGGAGGAGGAGAGGAGCACAGGAGGGGATGAAGAGAGCGATATGACAGAAGAGAGAGAGCCACAGCTGGAAACCCTCAGTGCCCCCACTCTTGATGGTAAGGCTGGCAGTTTGCTTTTTATTGCCCATTTTCTTGCATGTAGATTTTTATAAAAGTCAGCTTAAGAACATTTAGAATATTTACCCCACAGGCAAAGCTATTGCTGTATTTTCTTGTCTAATAAAATGTCCCATTATATATTTGTTAAACAAATAATTTTATTGAAATACTGTAGCTGTTTTAACATTGTGATTAATTAATCTGTAAATGACCTTAACCCTAATCTTCCATTCTTTTCCCTTCAAGTGTCCCTCCCTGAGATTCCTCCAGAGCCAGAAACTCCTGAACCTTCCTCAGTCCCTCCATCTCCCGCCTCATCCTCCTCTCCTTCTCACTCCCCCTCCCTCCCCTCTCACTCCCCTCACCCCTGCCTCCAGCAGAGGAACAACAGGAGAATTCCCAGCCTGCAAGCCCTGTCGCTCCCACATGCCCCTCTCCGCCACCTCCGCCACCTCCCCCACCCGCTACTCTCCCTCAGCCCGCTTCCCCTCCTCCTCCAACTTCCCCTCCTCCCCCAGCTTCAGTTCAGAAGGAGTCTCCCGTGCCATCTCCAGAGTCCCCCGCCTCCCCCGAAGAGCCTCCAGCTCCTAAGATCACCTCCCTGCACCTTGCCCAGAAGCAAGAAGATGCTGCCATTGCTGGAGAGAGTGAGGAGGACGAGAGCGAGAGTGGAGGCGAGGGCATCTTCAGAGAAAGGGACGAGTTTGTGGTCCGGGTGGAGGACATTCGAACTCTCAAGGTATTTGTGTGGAAATGCGTGTTGTTTTGTGTGTTATTGACAGCTAAAGAATCACATAGTAATTTGTTGGACCCCAAAAAAGTTCTTTCTGGTGGAGAAGAACATATTATTATAACTAATACCAAATCATTGCACTGATGCGTAGGTGTCAGTACAGGCTTAAAATAGTGTAATCTAAGATATTGTCAAAGCCAAGTAAAAACCTTTTAGGGAAAGCACTTAAATTAATAAAATCTGTTAACATTTTGGAATCATTAAATTGCTTAAGAATGGCAAGTATTTCACACTTACTTTTGTGTCATGCATTTTTGCACAGTTGGCCTTGCAGATGGGCCGTGAGCCTCCTCCCATCTGGAGGGTGCAGAAAGCGCTGCTGCAGAAGTTCAGCCCAGAGATCAAAGATGGACAGAGACAGTTCTGCGCCACAAGCAACGTGAGTTCACCGCAAGCCCTCAGTCATCTAACCACACCTGCAGACGATCATGTTGATTTCTGAACTTCTCACAGCCCAAGCTACATCTTAGCATATGATGACATACTATAGTTTATGCTGTAATGTATGCATATATAGAGTTTTCAGACCATTTTCAGTTAAATTAATGACACTGAAAGTTGTTCTAATTGTGTGTAATAAATCTTTATAATCTGTTTCTGCCACAGTATCTTGGCTACTTCGGAGATGCCAAGAGGCGATACCAGCGGATCTATGTCAAGTTTCTGGAGAATGTCAATAAGAAGGACTACGTCAGAGTCTGCTCTCGGAGACCTTGGCGCAGAGCCACACCTGCTCTCAGGTACCCATGTTTGTTATACAAAAATCCTATTTATAATGAATTAGGACTCAAAGTTTGGTTGGGATAAAATAACTTTAACCAGATCAGGCAATACCAGTGGCCCCTTTTTGAGCCAGGCCTGGGAGAAAAGCTCCCAGCTGAGTTGGGGTAGTTTAGCTGAGCCTGAAGGTGAAGCTCTCGGCTTGCAAATTGATGTAGGTTCCATTCTCCATCTGTGTCATGAACTTTGTGTTGTGATGTAGTGTTTTTTTTGTTTTTTTTTGTTGCTGATAAATGCAATATAATTTCAAAGGACTTGTTTTTAATGAAAGATTTTTGGCAATAAATATACACTCTGTTAATCTTTAAAAGTTGATTCCATCTCTAAAACATTTTTTTATTGTGTGTCGCAGACGCCAGTCCCTCCCCAGAATGGCTTCCCCTCCTGCCACCCAGGTGCCAACGAAAGTAGAGAAAGAGGAGAGAGCAACTCCGCCAGTCCAGCGTGAACAGAGGGAGAAAACCAGAACCGCAACAACAAAAGAACAACGGGAGAAAAAGGAGGTTCCAGCTGCTCTGCCCAAAGCAAAGGAGAAGGACAAAGAGAGGGAGCCTGAAAAGGAGAGGGAGAAAGAGAAGGAGAAGCGAGTGCAGCCGCAGCAGGACAAAGTGGAGAAACGTGCTACAGCGGCAGAACGAGGTAGAGCCAAGGAGGAGAAGAAAGCAGTGGAGAGGAAGGAGAAGGAAAAGGCTGAGCGCACACCCAAGTCCAAGCCAGCCAAAGTGAAGGCGGAGCCACCGCCGAAGAAGAGGAAGAGGTGGCTGAAGGAAATACCTTCATCATCTGACTCAGACTCATCGGAGGAGGCAGCTAGTGAGAATGAAAGTGAGATGCCATTTTGATTCTTTGCGCTCGCATTTTGCCATTAGAAGTCATTGTAATGGAGTTTTTCTTAATGTCTTGCACCATGGTGGAGTGTTGGTTTAAACTCTGGTTCTCGTCCACTCAGTGCCAGTGAAAGGCGGCGTGAACAACCGTGCCATGAGGGAGATGTTCAGGAGCTACGTGGAGATGCTGGTCAGCACGGCCCTGGACCCCGACATGATCCAAGCACTGGAGGACACTGACGGTGAGAACTGCACACATGGCATCTTCAGCATGTTTAAAATGAAAACCTCCTTTTATAAAAAAAAAAAAACTACTGACATGTAGGAGATGGAAATAGAGTGGGAAGCTCAGATGCAGCCTGTGTGTGGGGTCTGCTTATTTGGTAGCATGTTTTCTGCAGATTAAATGTCTGCATTGAAACCGCTGCATTGAGGCATTTTGTGATATTGTTTATAAGTGGGTTATGTGTCTGCTCGCAGTTTGGGCAGGTTGAATAAACATCACTTTCAATTTAATGTTTTTTGTGAATCCAAATGCACAAGTGGTGACCGGTTGAAGGGAAGCACTGGGACAGAAAAAGCTGCTTTGAATCTGCCGTTGGTATTAAAATGATTGACAGCTACATGAACAATGACTAATGGAACTTCCTTTTATCTTGATTGGCCACCAGATGAGCTGTACCTCCCACCTATGAGGAAGATTGACAGCATCATCAGCGAACAGAAGAGGAGGCTGTTGAGGAGAGTCAGCATGAGCTCTCAGCACCAGGTAATCCGTCCTGAATCCACTGCCGCTATCTCTGTATCTTGTGAATGAAATATTGTATCAGATTCCAGTGCTTAAAGAATTGGTAGAACAGAAATTTGATTTACAACAATAATCGAATCAGTTAAGTCATGTATCAAACTCAAATGTGTCAGGATTAGCTGCTAGTTTAGCTGCTTTTTTTTTCATTTCATGTCATAAATTGACATCACCTTAGGTTCTGACTTTATATACTTCATGATAATTTGAAATAATAAATTGATTTATTGGTAATGAAAATGATCACAAACTCAAGTACAACATTCTGGCACATTTCATCTCAATGTCTTTTGATCAGTCTACCTTTGTCAGGTTCTGACCATTTTTATGTCTCTCCCCTGACAGGAGTTCCTGCATGCTTACCCCCAGATAATTGTAGACCCCCTGGACTCAGGAGCGGTCAGGGTGCGGCTAAGCGGGGATGCTTACAACCGAAAGACCCTCAACAGAGTCAAAAAGACCCTGCCTAAACCACAGGTGGGTGTGAGGGTGTGTGGTTAAGGGTGTCTGCAGGCCCTAAATAGATTATTAAATGTTTTTAAAGAGGCTGTTAAGGTCAAAAATAAGGAAGACCACTCAGGAAAACCCTTTGTTCAGTTTATTTAAGTTGTCGTATGTTAATCCACTATTGGGACCTCTATGGACTCTAGGTTTTCAGCCTATAAAAAGGTGATTATTTCTGGTTTCTGGATGACACCTAAACCAAACAAACATTACTAGCTTCCCCTCTGACACCTGCTGTGAGTTTCACTCCTTCTTACATGGAACTGTGAGAATAACTGTCACAGCAGCTTTTCTGTCAATTTAACGTGTTAAAATTGATCTAGTAATTGTGATGATTAATCTGACTTTCTCTTATTTATTTATTTATTTTCTAGGACCTTAAACTGTCAGCAGAGACGTATCGAATCTACAGTCTCTTCCACTCCCTGCATCACTATAAATACCACACCTTCTTACAGTGCAAGAAGGAGGTAAGCATCACGTTTCAGTCATGTTAGCTGTCACTACAGACGTGCTTTAGCATGTAGCTACTCATACGCATTCTCTCAAATACTGTATGGTAAAGCACTAATCTCAATAGTAATAAAGCATACACAAGCTGGCTCTGTGTAGCCTAAGACACTGGTTTTGAGTTATAATTGATCTGTTTCCATCCCACTTCTCCAGACCAACACCATCGAGCAGGCAACAGAGGACCCGGGCCAAGAGGAAGTGGTGCAGCAGTGCATGGCAAACCAGAGCTGGCTGGACACCCTCTTCAGCTCCTTCATCGAGCTGCTCACGCTCAGCACCAAAGCCTGAGTCGACCACAAAGAAAGAGAGAGAGAGAGAGAGAGAGAGAAGGAGAGAATGGATTAAAGCAAGAGGATTTAAAAAAAACAAAATGAAGATACAAAGAGATGGAATCCTACTGTACAGCCCCCCGACCCGCTTCAAGTCTCTTAGGTCTGAGGATGAATTTTTGAGGCCCTTGACGAACACAAGGAGGTCTATTCATGTGACCCCGGACACTGGCCTCTGTTCTTTTTTTTCTTGTTGTTGATCACTGACTAAAGAAATGTCTTACTTTTGTGAGTGGGGACCCCACCGGATCAGGGGTCACTGGCGAGGTCAAGAGGGAATTGACCGTTGGGGGGGGTGGGGGTGGGGGGGGAGTGACGCGAAGTGGAAAGGACAAAGAAGAGGTGCCGTAACGCCAAGTCAGAGAGGAGCCGCTGACATCTTGTTAACCGTGTGTCATGAAGAAAATAGTTAAAAGAGAAACTGTTACCACTTAGTTTTTACATAAATTATTTTTTTGAAGACTAACATCAGCTGTTGGCTTTTTGAAAAGAGTGGAAGAGGGCGAGAATGCTTTTTAAACTGCGTGTAGTGTGCCGTGAGCAGAGTGAACACTGACTCGTCCACGGGTAGAAACATGAAATGTGTTAATAAACGCTCTCTCTCTCTCTCTCTCATCCTGTGCTATGTGAAGGGCAGCACCAGTCAGCTGTGTGATAATATATAAACACATTTTTATTATTTATATGAGGAGGTTTTTAACTTAAACTCTCACAAGCACTGGGTTGCTGCCCTAACATTTTAAAAACCTTTTTATTTTCCACAGGATCAGTATACAGTCGTTACCCACATATCCAAGCCGTCTTCCCCTCTATTCAAAGAACAGACGTCGAGACAGAAATATTGTATCAAATACAGTGGGTGTAAAATAACAGGAAAAAAAAGTAAGAAAAGAAAAAAAGAAGAAGAGAATGGGGGGGGAAATCTATTTGAAACTTAACATTGTTGTGCTTCAGTTCAATCATCAGTCATGCAGGTGCAAAGAAAAAGAAGTAAACTTTCCATTTCCCATGTGGGAAGAAGGAGTATAAATAAGTAATATTTAAAGAGGAAATAGTCATTTCATTTTTATCATTTTGATGTTTGTGCATACTATGACTTATTTTGAAAACAATCTAATTTTCCATAAAAAAAGGAAAAAAAGGCTTGTAAATATTGTACAGTTCTTGATGAAATTCTTTGTCCTTCTGTACATTAACTCTCCTGTATTTGAGAAACAAATAAAATCTGCAAAGAACAAATGGTGTTTTGTTTCCCTACAGTGTGTGTGTATATATTTTTACATCCATCTTTGTGAGGACATTTTGACTGGTCCTCATGTATTCCAAAGGCTCTCTTAGGGGAGAAGGTTTTGGTTATTGTTAGTTGACTTGGATGTTTGGCCTTTAGTTTGACACTCATCTGCTGAAGGAGGGAAACTTATTTGGCTTTAATCTGAGTTTTAATACATGTACCTACAAGCATGATTTGTGACATCACAACTATGGCCCAGAATGCAACTCACAAAATATTGACATAGTAGGAGACATCTTGCGTCCAGTAGTTAAACATTTTTTTATTTAATTTTTTTATTTACACCCTTTTACCTACACTACTAACTTGATAACATCGTTGAATCCAGTTGTAAAATGACTTAATAGCGCCCTACATGTTAAAAGAATATTTTGAGATGGATCTGAACATTCTAATAAATCATATAAACCTATAAATACATATGAATAATTATGGTGTTTAAAAATCCGGCCTGGCTCAGCTGCTTTTATTAATCATATGAAGAGTTCTTCCACCAATCCTTTTCCCAGATTCGTTGTGTTATTGACTCATTGATTCAGTGCAAGGACAGTTATAGCTACAAGACTGCAATATTTATCTGGATAGGCTTCTGAGCTTGCAATTTAAAAGTTATCATTCAAATATTACAAAATTAATCATAAAAACAAGTTTCTGCATTTTACAATGAGGTAGAAGGAGTTAGATGCGGTTAAGAATTTCTAATCAGTTCTACCGATTCAAATTATTAATCAAAGCATTGTATGTTATGTATTTAAACATGTTTATGGGATGTATTATGTCCTAAAGGGTCCTCACAAGTATATATATAAAAAAAAAAAAAGTGTATTTGACTCCACCCAGCGGCCCCGGATGATATGAAACTCTCTGACGTCACATCTTGAAAACGAAACTGACGATTCGGAGTTTCCCATGAAACCAGTCCCAGGTAGCAGCCGGACTCCGGCGGTATTTAAGGAATTAGCCGCTGGGATCGACTGACAGCGCAGCGGCCACACTTCTAGCTGTTATACTGCATCACGTTTCTGACGTTTGACCCCTGGAAAACGACGGCACCTGAACTCAACACGCATCGGCTGATATCTCGTTACTTCAGGTAGGAGAGTTTGGTCAGTGTCGGTGATTTGTTTAAACATTTTACAGTTGTTGGCAACAATGTCACTTTCTGTGCCTGTAACTCCTCAACTGTTGTTTTTCCAGCTCATCTGTTAAACACCATAACACGGTCACAGGAATATTTTATTATACTATACTACATTTATAGACAGAGGGAGAAGGCAACTATAGCATATACTATACAGGCGACTTGATACTATATATACTATATATACTGCATGCTGTATTAAATATCAGACTTGACTTGGTTGTTGGCTACATGAGTATTTACACTTTTATAGCCTAGTTAACTTTTACATTTAAACGCACTTAAACTACTTTACACCAATATTACTATTTGACTGTAGGGAAGCATTTTTTAGAGTGGAGTGCTTTATAATTTTACTTTTTATGCTTCAATGCATTTTAATGCGGCTGTGGCCTAGTGGAGAGCAAGGTAGTTCTCCATTCAGAGGATCGGTGGTTCGATACCCGGCTTCGGCGGTCGATGTGTCCTTGGGCAAGACACTTAACCAAGTTGGACTGGATGTTAGTTAGAGTCTGATGGTGGCACTTTGCATGGTAGCCTGTCATCAATGGGTGAATGATATGTAATATACTACTGATTATAAGTTGCTTTGGATAAAAGCATCTGCTAAATGACTGTAATGCAATAAGTATTTTGAGGTATTTTTTAATTATTCTAATTTTTTTACATATTAGAGTACGTTAGATTGAATGCTGAACAACACCTGCCCTCAAATCCGCCTGCTTCCTCTTTCTTGCAATTCAGAAATTGACAATATAAGCAAAAACATTTTTCCAGCTGCACCATACAGAAGTCAGGATGTTGATCCTTAGATTCTGTGTGTTGAATATTTCTTAAACATTTTTATAATTTGGTGGGAGTGATAAAAGACTAAGAGAGATGAATCCCTCATTCTAATATTATTATGCATGCATTAGAAACATATTTTCTACACTTTAATGAACAGTTCATGGAAACATGCAAAGGTTGCATTGTTGCATTGTTTTTTTATTTACACCCTTTTACCTACACTACTAACTTGATAACATCGTTGAATCCAGTTGTAAAATGACTTAATAGCGCCCTACATGTTAAAAGAATATTTTAAGATGGATCTGAACATTCTAATAAATCATATAAACCTATAAATACATATGAATAATTATGGTGTTTAAAAATCTGGCCTGGCTCAGCTGCTTTTATTAATCATATGAAGAGTTCTTCCACCAATCCTTTTCCCAGATTCGTTGTGTTATTGACTCATTGATTCAGTGCAAGGACAGTTATAGCTACAAGACTGCAATATTTATCTGGATAGGCTTCTGAGCTTGCAATTTAAAAGATATCATTCAAATATTACAAATAAACATCAAAGCAACAAAAATGTATAAAATTATTTCTATTGTAGATGATCTGACATTTTTTTCCTGCAGAAATGTCTCATTCTAAACCACTGCTCATCCCGTGGCTGCGGACCAAGATTGACAGCGGCAAGTATCCCGGTGTGCTGTGGACAAACCTGGAGCGAACACAGTTCTCCATCCCATGGAAACATGCTTTAAGACAGGACTCCTCCAACACTGACATCCTCATCTTTAAGGTAATGGTCACGCACAGTAATAAAAAAATATCAGTGGCAGTATAGTAGAAAGAAGTCATATATATGAATAAGACATAACATTTAATTTGTATTCATTGTATAATCTGTTGCCTTCAACCTGTGTCTTCCCTGCAGGCCTGGGCGGAAGTGAGTGGCAATGGCCGTGCTAATGGAGACCACTCAGTCTGGAAAAGGAACTTCCGCAGCGCCCTCCGAGCCAAAGGCTTCAAGCTGATCTCTGACAACAAGAACGACGCTGCTAACCCCCACAAAGTGTTTCGCTGGCCGGATGATTCAGCATCAGGAGGTGAGGATCCGCCAGTGCGTCCGTAGACTATCAACATTCGGTCCTTTATTGTAGTGGATACCAGGCAAGTTTAAAAAGAACTATGTCCTCTGATGAAATGTATTGAGAATCACCTACTATCAGAATAAATGTAATGAGACGTGTATGTGAAATATATTCACTGGCACTTCGCAATAATTGGATTTACATTTTTTTATTTCAGTGTACAGCACATATCTGATCAACTCCTTTCCATTTCCATCTATTTTGCATACGTTTATGGTAAAACAGAGGCAATGCCGTTTGTAAAGGGGATTAAAAGATTAACGAGGTGTTTCTGAGGAGAATAAATTAGTAAAAGATAGCAAGCTGCAGATTTTAACTAAGCTCTTTGCTTTCACTCCCAAAGCAAACTCTTCTGCTGGATCCCAGGACCAAGATGACCCTGATTTGTTTGAGGATTATCACCTTCCTATACAAGAAGTAAGCGACTGTGCTTGTGGGTTTGTAGGAACACTGGTCCTAAAATGAAATTGCTGTGTAAATATGTAATTGCATGTGAACTCATTCCAATGTGTATTTGTGATATATTAGAGCCAGGCCGTCGAATGCTCTGAGGACTGTCTCTATCTTCCAGAAGTCACTATGTTTGCAGGTACATTATTACTTTATTATTTTCGCAAATTGTGATTTCTGTAATTTGATAGCTAAGAATGTGGAATCCCTTTTCCTGAATATATCTGAACTAACCAATATTTGCCAGCAGAGTCCTCTGCCAACCAGGATATTCTCCAGGAGTGTCTAAAGGGACTAAACATCTGCCCTGAAGAAGGTAGACTTACTTTATTTCCTCTCCTCATCAATTCCTCCTCACTGTTGCTGTGTGAGCAGAAAAAAACAGTATCCAAGGTACTTTCCTAGAAACACCTTTTCAGTTTCTCCAACTTTTCTCCACAGAGGTCACCGCAGGCTTTGAGCCTCCTCCTAGGCAACATCTGCTCCAAAACCAGGTTGTGAGTGATGCACACCCATTGCCTGGGCAACAGCAGTATCCAGTACTGTTTCAGGGTGCAGTCAGTGAAGCTGGGTTGCCGGAGCAACCAGCACATCCAATGGGGGAAGGGGCCAATGATGGGCAGTTGGCGGAGCAGTTCCTACATACCATAAACATGACCAGTAACAGAGAAAATTTCAGTAAGTTGACGGATGTAGCTGTAAAAATGAAATTATATTAATATTTTACACTCACATTCAAAAATGACATCCGTAACTAAATATCAGCATCTAATATTTTCAATTAGGCCATTAAAACAATTTAGCCTGACAATTAATATCATTCATCATTTAACATTTGTTTTAATGTTATAAACAGGAATACAGTTAAGAGTGGTATGCCCTTTCTCATATTCTTCTCCTGTTTCTGAATCCATAGGGACTCAATTCAGGATATCAGTGTACTACAGAGGGGTGGTGGTGTCCGAGCAGTTGGTTGAGAATGAAGTTGGAATCCGTTTAGTCTACAGGTAACATCAAAATGTAGCTTTTACCAAAGGAAACATGTCTCACAAATGCTCAATATCTCCAGTTCAGCTTCAGTTCAACTGTCATAATAGTTTGATATTTTAAGGAAGCATAATATTCTCTTTCTTGCCGATATTCAGAAATAAGAAGAATTGATACCACTCTATATTGCAAGTATGTCGCTGGAGCCATTAGCCAATTAGCTAAGTTTAGCATAAAGACCGGAAACAGGGGGACCCAGCTAGCCTGGCTCTCACCAAAGGTAACAAAATCTACTGACCACTTTTCTAAAGCTTATTAAGTATCACCAGGCTAGCTGTCCCCTTTTGTTTCCAGTCTTTATGCTAAGCTAAGCTAACCGTCTCCTGGCTGTAGCTACATATTTACCTCACAGATGTAAAAGTAGTATCTATCTACTCTCGGTAAGAAACAAAATGAGCTTATTTTCCGAAATGTCACACTATTCCTTTAGTGTTGTCAGGGCTCTGCCTTCAGTATTTCATCTTATGACTAAATGTTGTCTTCACTTCAGGCCCGACCTCAACGGCACAGTTTTGGATCACGAGTCAGGCCTGTCCCTGGTCTCGTTGCCAAGTCCTGGAGCCATGCTGGATCAAGCCCAAGCCAGTTTGACCCAACGCATCCTGGACAAGCTGGGCAATGGTTTGGATGTGGGGGTGTCGGGCCATGTGGTCTACAGCCAGCGACGGGCCGAAATCAAAGCATTTTGGAGCTTCTCCAAGTTCGACAGGAGCAGACAGCCGCAAGAGATTTCTAAACTGGAGCCTCAACCGCTGTACCAGTTCAAGGACTTTGTGCGAGGTGGGTGAAAAGAATAATTATGTAGCTTTTTCTCAGCGTACCAGTGGAAACTTGTCGTATCTTGCATGTCGGCTTCATGTAGTGATTGATTGTCTGTTCCCTGTAGGAATATTGGACTTCATTGACGGGAGAGACTCCCCTCCCTGCTCCCTGTTCTTCTGCCTTGGGGAGAAGTGGCCTGACCCAGACAACAGGCCTTGGGAGAAGAAACTCATCACAGTGGAGGTGAGAGTCCCTTTGAATTATTAAAAGGCACAGACAGTGTTGTGCTCTCACAGACTTTAAAGCAGAATTTTAGTATTATAATAATGGGTTTTTTTCTTGCTGCACATACGTCTATCAAATTTCATGAGTGATCAAATCGCCAAAATTGCCCACTCAAGGGAGCTGAAGTCAGCAGCACTTTTCAAGAAGCAATTTGGTTTCAGTATTGATTAAAAGCACTGAGAGAACAAAGCCTGAAAAGCGCCTGGTGACAACTGATCTCTTGTGTGTAAAAGTTTTTTTTTGCACCCGAGCCTCTGTAGGGGAGTGCATGCAAAGAGAAATGAAAAGCTTGTACGAAAAAATAACTTTTAAGAAAGCAGCTCGACACGTCTCATTGCTCCAGCTTTCTCAAAATGCATGGCTTCTGTCAATTTTTAAATTTGCCATCTCACTCTTGTCATTCTTGTCATTGCATCTGACTTTCTGCTCCGTTATTTCTTCTGTCTCAGGTGGTCCTGACTTCAATGGAGTTACTGAAGAATATGGCTGTCGTAGGCGGCGCCTCCTCCCTGCAGTCTGTGGAGCTGCAGGTGTCTCTCGAAGAGATGATGGAGATGTACTGACGCACATTGTTTTGTCATTGTTTACCCTTTTTGTGAAATCCTTTACCTTGACAATAACATCTCAGAAATAATCATGTTTACAAGATTTGTTAACATTTCATATCTTGATTCTATACCAAAAATCATAGATGAGGTAGTAACATTTTTATAAATAATTGCTCTGGTGTTGGATTTGGCAGTACTGCACAAAGGTGCAACCTGAACCATGTTTAAACACTAGTGTATGTTTTAGAATTAATTTACACAAATGTTTACATAAAATAATGAGACTATGATCAGAGAGTTTTAACATTGTTTATATTATTGATGTTTCTGAAAATTAAAACCATATTTCTAAGATACCTTACTGTTTTCTGATGCAAAGAAACTGAGCTAAATAAAAGAGCTCTGTCACTCAGCTCAAGAGGTAATGTGCAACTCTTTTCACAGGCCTTTCACTCATTCCACATCCTGCATTTGAAAATGACGTGTTTGTGCTAAAGGTACAAACTTAGTTCAATTTAGAACCCCTCGTCAAAACCAAAATACTGTGAAATGAATATACTACAACAAAACCTAAACCCTCCTAATAAACAGAAATAATATTAAAAGCCTTGAACTCAACTGTTCAGCCAATCAAAGTATAAGTATAAGATTATTTAACAATACAGATGTGATCAGAAGTTTCGTATCAAAAGTTTTAGTACAATATGCACCTGAGCACAATCCGTGACAATTGAACACGGCAACACAGCAGAGACTCTATAGAAAAAGGTAAATATGCTGTGCAGATGTTTATTTCAACTAACCAATGAGTGCATCAGATGTAGCCTAGTTGATATTGATTCTGACAAAACACTATTGAAGAGACTAAATGAAACCATGCATTGAAATACAGATAATTCCAGTACAAACTATACGCTTCCAAGACTTTATTAAAATATTGGACAATATTATAATGTCATTACAAGGAAATCAATTCAACTTCAATTCAACTTAAATCAATTCAACTTAAACCAGTGTGAACTTATTGCTTCTATAAATCTGAATAAAGAGAAGGGAAGAGAAACAAATATATAGATATCCTTTCTTGATTTAAACATCGTTTTTATGTCGTACGTACATTTACAACACACATGTATGTACTGTCAAACTGAAGAATTGGGACATTTATAAAATTAATAAATTGAACCAATGACATGTTTTAGTTCTTCTCTCCTTCCTCTGCTTCTCCTTCGTTCTCAGACCCAGACTTCACCTCCTCAGTGAGGGAATTATCCCTCAGTCCCGACATTGGGACCAGCTTCCCATCTGAATCCACTCCCATTGGCTGGATAATTTTATCTCTGTAAAACAAATGAGGGGTAGAAAAATATGGACAATCAGGATTTAGTAAGTATTAGGACTTAATATTCTCCTATATGTTTTATGCTATTAGTGAAAAGTTGTTGATGAGAGATTCAGTGAGTCGTTGTCCCCTCACTGACCTGGACAGCTTGTTGAAGATCATGATGAGCCTCTTGGCCTCCTCCTCCTTCTCCTCCTCCGTCATGCCCTCCATGGGGTCCGGCTGCTCCGCCTCCACCCGACCTGTCACCGGGTTGATGCGATCTTTGGCCTGCCGGTACTCCTCGGTGTCGGAGTCCGAGTCGCTTGAGTACTGGCTTGAGCTGGCGGTCCTGGACCCACCGCCCAGCAGACCCCTGGTGGCCAGCAGGCCCGCTGCGTTACCGTAGCCCGTGTACTTGACAAAGCGGCCCACTGGAGGAGGATGTGAAGGTGATGATCAAAAGTTAATGTTGATGAAAATTGTCTTTGGCTTCGACACAATCAACATGAATTACAAATAAGACAATAGTAAGAAACACAGGGAGAGCTTGCAGTTTAATCACATTAAATCAAATACAGCTCAATAGGATAATGTGTGGTCTTACCATTTTCCTTGCAGAGGACAAAGATGAGGTCAGCAGCACAGTGTTTGAGGTCTGTGTCCAGGTGAGTCATGAGACGGACCAGACGATTCTTCACTGTGGAGCCTTCCTCTGGTCTGTGTGATGTGTCCCTCAGAGGAGGCAGGATCTAATGACAGGAATTCATTATCATTTCAGTTGTTTAAAAAAAAAATACTGGTTTAAAATATATTCCAAATATTGTTAGCGGTACAAAGCTTTCTCTGAAAATCATGTTTTTAGGGGTATTACATGTTCCCTGATGTAACGACGTGTTTCTCTGTGGGCCCTGCAGCTCTCTGTCAGCAGATTGAGGACTGGTGTCAGCTTCTCTTTCATCTTATCACCCTGAGAAGCAAACACACAAGGATGACTTGCTTAGGTTATTTCAGTATCAGAGAACAGTTGTTCTTTTTAAACTTTTCAGGCAAAGACTCTTAATTATGCATTCAACCCTCTTCTCTGCATTTCACTTTCTCCCTTACCGACTCCAGGCGTCTCTCCATGAACAGCACCAGCGTGTTGACACAGTCCATGTTGACCCCCTGACACTGCGTCGAGTTTGGCTCCACAGGAACAATCAGCAGCACATTGAGACACTGGAGAGGCAGCGCTGACAACAGGTTGACTGTGTGACTGTGGGATTCAGAAGGTTACAGGAACAGAGAGTAAGAGTCGATATAAGTAAAGTATTATGGATTGTTATAAATATGATAAGTGGTAGAAATACAAACATATACTACAAATAAATCTGACATTAATATTAAACATTACACATTTCTTTACACAAGAATAAGGAGTGAGACATTAATGTATTATCAGCCCAATATTTTGTCAAATGTAAATAAATGACCCACCAACATTAGAGGAATTAGCCCTGATTCAAAAATATTCAAATGCTTTTTCTATGCAGAAAACAAGTCTAGAAGTATTAGTATAGATTTAAGATTATTATTTCAAAAATAATTTCAAAACAATGCTTCTCTATGAGAGTGAAATTCAGGGACCAAACAAGATTTGGGATTAAAGTTGGATTTTATATAACTCCTAATAAGAGTTGAGGGGTTTCCCACCTCACATATAATAAATTCTAAAAAACTGATCATTAAAATGGTTTATTTTATAAATCTGAATAAAGAATAAAGCTCCATTGTCCATTCACAGACAAGTGTACTTTATGTCCACAATAATTATTATTAGTTTTAAAACTAATTTGCTTAAGATACTTAAGATAACACTGTGTCACAAAACATTACATTAAACCTCTATTGTATATGCTGTAAACCCATGATTTTATAATATCCAATATATTTTGACAACTGTATCCTACCATTCATGCAATTAGAGCTCATATGAACTTAAATGAGAGTTAAACTGAGAGATACAATTTGAACAATGCATGACATACTACAAAGAAATAAAAGTGTGACCCCAAGAACTTTAAAGTGGATGTGCATTATCGTTATTAATGATGACCGATGTTGGTTCGTGCTCACCCCTGCAGTTCATCAGTGTCATCCGAAAGCAAACACTTCTTCATCAGACAGAGACGCAGCATCGCCACCAGATGACGGTAAAGAGCTGCGTCATCCTGAGGGAGGAGAAAACACACACACACACACACACACACACACACACACACACACACACACACACACACACACACACACACACACACACACACACACACACACACACACACACAGTACAGATCATTTGTCTTTATATGAGATACATAGTATTTCCCGTCATTACACCTGATGGCTGACACGTTTAGTACGGACTCATAGTTACTATTTTACATACAATTATGCATTTTAATGGTATTTTTGACTATCATTACCATATTTGTGAAAGAAGAACAGCATGACAGTGACCTCACTTGGCTCCTGCCTGTGGGTGCTGTAGGTGATGTTGAAGAGGATTTTGAGGATCTCTATGATTTGCTGAGAGGCTTCGGGTGAGATGGGTGGTGCTGCTGGGTCCAGCACACACTCATACTGGTCCTTCCACTGAGCATCCAGGCAGCTCTCCAGAGCTGCTGTGAAGATGGACACACCTCCCTCCTGGAAGAGAAACACGATGAGTGGGAGACAGGAAGGAAGGCAGTTAAGAGGTGTAGAACATAAATCAGTTTCAATTAACATTAGAATAAAAAAAAAAAGGTGACACAATCAACAAACAGAGATATAATTTAGTGTATTAATACATGGTCTTCCACATATTATAACTAGCGAAATATATACTATGTATTTAATGAAGTCACTTTTTAGTAAGTGAGGTCATGTCACCTGTTGAAGCTGAGTGCTGAGCTCTCGCCGTAGTGCAGTGATGAGGAACATGAGGCGTAGTTCATAGAACTGAACACTGGAGGGAGATGAGCCACTCACATTGGAGGATAGACGCTCTGTGAGGCCACACATCAGCCTGATGGAGGAAAAAAACAAATATTAAAGGGACTTAAGGGACTACATTTAAGGGACTACATTTAAGTTCATTATATGAAGGGAAAATAACTGATAAATGGAACCAGAAATGCTGGTTTCACAGCCAACATATGTGTTAAGCAGTGTTTTGGATTATTTTTTATAAGATAAGATAAGATAAGATAATCCTTTCTTATAAAAAATAATCCAAATGTGCATGTTAATGTCTTCGTCCTGCAAAGGCGCCCACCTGAGAGCACTGAACCTCTCCTGAGCCCAGGTGCTGTTGTAGACCAGATTGCACATAACCTTTAGGGCCTCTTTTCTCACTGCCTCCTCTTCTGACGCCCCTCCCTCCTCCACTTCCTCCCCCTCCATCTTGCTCTCTCTGCGGTCCTTCCTGCCTCTCTCCAGCGCCTTGTGATGCCTGCTGCCCCCCTGCATTTCGTTGACGCTGGGCCCGTGGCTGCCAGACCAGCTGATGTTGTCCAGATCCCCGCTGTTGGCGATGCTGATGTCACTTATGGCGTCCTCATCAACGCACTCGTCCTGTTGGTCATTGGCTTCTACGTCACCTTGGTCCTCGTCAGTGCGACAATTCATTTCTTTGGCCTCAGACAGAGAGGCAATGATGTTATTGTAGAAATCAGAGTCTGGCTCCCCGGATTCGACACTTGCATCACTTGTGGTCAGCCCGGCTAGTTTGGCCAGCGTCAGGAGAGCGTTGTCGGTCACCAAGGGGCCCAGGACCTTTTTGTCCCTGGAGAGGATTCTCAGGGTGCGTAGAGATACTCTCAACAGATGACATTTATCCCCCGTTCCAATGAACCTCACCAGGACAAGGGCTAAATTCTGAGGACGGGAACAAAAATAAATAGAGCTTTAGTTTAACAACATAAAAAAGACAAAAAGCAGAAAGTGACAGAAATAGGCACCTGTCTGATGCTGAGGCCTCGATCCTCCTCGTCGTACTGGTCGCAGTCGGAGTCAGAATCAGCGTAATCCCTTACTTTATTTTTCCTGAACTGGTACAGCAGGGCAAAGCACAAATACGCTCAAACTCAGTTTATGAACTAGTTAAGGGTGCTCTTGTGTGCAAACAAAATCAATCCATTATTGATTTAAAAAGCAGCTGCACTGTACCTCTTCTAGTTTTGTTTTCTTTAGGAGATGGATAATCCGATTTCAGGGAGCAAAGCAGCAGGAGAGAGAGACAAATATATTTGTGTCACCAATCAGGGGCCATATTACACAAAGTGTTGTATGTTACCATGAGGAGTTCCAACCATTAGTTCCTTGCAAAAAGTTTCTTCTTGAGAGCGTTTCACAAAGCTGCTGAGAGTAACTTTTATTGAACTAAGACAAGGTTGATCCTGTTGCTATGGATGACATTATATATATATATAGATGAATTAAATTAAATTAAATTAAATTAAATTAAATTAAATTAAATTAAATTAAATTAAATTATAATATAATATAATAAATGAAATCAATCATTTAAAAAAAGAATTGAAAATTAAAATAATTTAACTCAAAATGAAATTTGATTAAATACCATATCAAATTAGAAAATAAAATCCATCACATCAGATTTAAATAAAACAATTGAATTTAAGGAATTTTATATTGTTGGACCTGTTGTTCAATGGCTGCAAAAGACAGAGCTGGAAGTGTTAAAATGGATTAAGATGCGGTGTGTTGGTTATTCAATCGCTTCGCCTGCCCTCAATCTGCTTGAGAATGCAAGGAGAGAGGATTAGGAATAACTGATACAGCACAATTACTAATCACAGACAGACTGTGGAGTGGGGGTGAAGTTTATGGAACACAGGCAGGACCGGGATGTGTCAAACGTTGTGTAAACAGGTGCAGCAGCATAAACTAACTTACTTTCCTTCGGTCCCTCTCTTCTGAATCAAAGAAGAAGCACTGGGCATACTGTAAGAGAGAAAAGAGGACATGATAATGGTCTCAGCCGCAGTGTTTCATCCTGACCAACGGACATGTGAGCTCCTGTGTGGTGTTACCTCTTTGTTGAACTCATGCAGCTGTATCTGAACACCATTCTCATCCCCCTGCTTAATGCACTGGATAATCCCCACTAGGTCCACGTCCATGCTTCCTGCGTGCACGCGCACATGCAAATACACGGGGAGAGGAATAATCATAACAGGCCATAAACAAAATTAAAGTTACACAACAGTAATGAAATACACACAGTGAAAAAATACACATCATGTACAGTGCGTGTCTGTTATATATCCAGAATGTGGCAATAAAAGCCAATCAATTTGATATTAAAAAGCATAAGTATATTCAATAAAACAGTCTTCCTGCCAGCTTATCTTTACAGTAAACACATCTGTTTTAATCACTGATAAATGCTTCATGGCATACGAAAGCTCTATATCTGTATCTTTGACATGACAATTTTCCATACTGAGAGATATCACATACATAAATAAAAAAGATTTCAGACAAATGAGTTAGTTTAACTCATGCGTTTAAACTTACCTTGTGCAAATCTCTTGATCAGCCCGGTGATATGAGATATAAGTATATTATGAGATAATATACCGTAGTGATCCAAAAACACCTGATGTCTGCCAACCCCAAAGTGCTGTCCCCAGTCTGAGTTTACTTCAGCTCGCTTCCCAGTGTTCCTCCGTCCCCGTAGGCTCAGTATACAATGCTCTGCCTTAGAATTTGCTCAATTCAATTTATTTCCCTTCACCCTCATGCACTCGGCATATCTCTGCATCCCTCTCTCTCTCTCCCTCTCTCTCTCTTTAATCCAAGAGAGATGCTGGGCCATGGCGTAGTTATGGTTATAATCCACTAATGGACTCTAAGCTTATATCTCCCAGTGTTGACCCTCTAACCTACAGGGTTTCCAGACTTGTGCTGCACATCTCACTATGTGTGTGTATGCCCAGCTTTAACACACTCTTCCAATCAAATCTCTTAATAGCATGGGAATTACTGGACCAACCATTAATATTTTGGTTTTATCACGTCTCTCTAGCTGTTGCATAACCACACTGGAGCTTTTGACAGCTTGAGTGACCTTGAAAAAAAAAAAATATTGCTGTGAAATGCATCTGCAGGGGAAAGTGAGATAACATCAATATTTCTCAGCTGAAAGCTTACAGCTTAAAATGTCCAAGCCATGTCATGTAAACAAAAACAGCACAGTGAGTTGCATGTTGTGTGTGCAGAACTATAATGCAGTTTGTGTCTAGTACCACAAGATGGGGTTATTTTCATGGTTTAGTCAATCCAACCATGAAGAATGGAGAGGTTATCTATCTTTTGCACAATAGGTGTGTATTTTAGAGTGTTTCCATTGAAAGCGAACTTTAAAATGCTACTCTACTCATAAACTATAGATGGTATCGATCTTCATGAGATCAGCCGTGACAGAGATCCATCTGCAGTAAGGGATGACAGGAAAAATATAGTCAAATTCACATTCTATTCGTCTAAATCAGTTGGTTTTTTTGTACACGGAGTACTGTATAGATAAAATACAAGTTCACACACTTGTTGCAAGGTGTCTTGAGTGCCCTGAGAGATGAACTCCGTGGGAAGATGATATGCGAGTGACAGGCCTTCCTGGCAGGATGCTTACTCTTGTGCCCAGTGGGTAGAGGAAACAGGGCCGGGAGGTCTGAAGTGGCCGGCTGGTGGCTGCAGGCTAACAACAACAGGATGAACACTACGTCAGCGAGAGCAGGAGAAAAGTCAGTGGAGTCCTGACAAAGTGCGCTCATGGAAGTAGAGGCATATTCCTTCAAGATGAAGCTTGAGATGTAGGACATCAACAAGTCGAAGCTATCAGAGACTGATGACCCTCAGTGATCTCAAAAAAAAGTGGAAAAACACACTCGTATTCACAGACCTGTGCTATCCATGACTATCTGCTTTAATCATCTTGACACAGACTTACATCATGACTACCCGTCATAACGGCTGGGACACGATAAACTGCATGTAGCCTAAACCTAGCCTAAACTGACCTCTGTAAGCTTTAAGTGTGGATCCACTTTAAAGGGTAACTGTTTTGGACAAAGTATGTATCTCCATGTTTTCTCCATCTATCTTCGTAGATTCTGGATTTTTCAACGAGGAAAGAAACGTAGATGTAATTTTTAGATTTCTTGTTTTTACAAAAAATAAACATCAGAGATTGTTATTCAAAGAGATTTTTATATTTCCTAAAAATGTCTACAGGGAATCTTAAATTAATTGACTAATGTGGTAATCACACATATTCTTTATTATTAATTCTTTCTAAATTTCATTGCAGGGAGCAGAAAAAGATCCTGATTATCCTTAAAAGGGATGAAAAAAAAACATATTACATATTCCTGTAACTAGGTCTGCAACTTAAATATATCAGAAAAATTGTAAAATCAAAATGCCCATCATAATTTACGAAAGCCCAGGGGGATGTCGTCAAATAAAAGAAGGGAATGTTTATCAAGTTTGCTGGAAAATTTATTTATTTCATCATTTTGCTCAAAGTTCAACTAGTTCACCAAGTGACTTTGCTTTCTTTTGGCATGCAATCTCTGCTGTCACGCGAGTTGTGTTAACAGTTTCTTTATCGTTTGTGAAATCTCAAGACTGCCTTATAATTTTATTGCTAATGTGTTCATGTGCACGCGCACAAGTGATGACTCAGTGCGCTACTCAGACAACACAACCTGCCCAGATGGTTGTCACAGGAAAGGTACACAATAGACTCCAGATGGGAAGTTGTGATTCAGAGAGAGGGAGAAAGGCTGGGAGAGTGGAGCTTGAAAAAACCTGACACTGGCTCCCCAAAGATTAACTGTATTATTAAAGGTTAAAGAATAATGGTTAATTACCTAGAGAGATGACAGAATGGCCATGTGCCAAACCTGAAAAGTTCATAATTTCTGAATTCTGTGACCATTTATCAGTTTATCATTTATCAGCTATCAAAGCCATAAGCCATTCATGTTTGATATTATAGTATCTGGTAATCTGTCAAATATGATTGTTTTTTATCTTTGAGGAAAGGTGTACCATCAAGAAGTTGTTTTTGAAACACTGTGTGTGGGGGGGATGTGAGTGAAGGACGTTTCAGGAATAAACACAGTGACGCTAAAGTGACTCAAGGGAAAAAGGCACAGGAAAAATGAGGCGATAAAGAAAAGCCTGGAGGAGAAATGGGTTTATTTTGGGCTCTGTGGGCTTCCTGCAGGTGATGGAAATGAAAGAACGATTTCTGGAACAATTGCTCAGCAGCAAGTGGAGAGAAGGAGGAGAGGGATGGAGGAGGATGTGGATGGGGGTGGTGGGGGGTGGGGGGTCTGTGTAGCAAAGAGTGAACATCAAGAATCAATGTAAACATCGCAGAAGGTACAAGGTCACCCCAAGTATAAGTGCAATGTTGAGCACGAAAGCTGTTTTTTTAAAGGTAGTTTATGTTAGTATCTCAGCTCTCGTAAATAAAGTGGATGAATATTCCGCAATGACGCAATGATTAATCACAATTGTGGGAGTTGGTCTGGAAGTAAAATTACTACCTTCCCGACACACCCCCTTCACTCTCCCATCACACTATAAAGGACCAGAAGGCGTGAGAGGTGACAGACTTGGGGCATCCAACAATCAGCAAGACATTTCGAATGGTTTCCTCAAAAAGCCACAGCAGGTTTTGGGATTTTCTTGGCGGTAAGTTTCATGTTTGATGTTTATGTTATGTTGAACAAGTTTCTTATTCATAATTTCTTTGCTCAAAATCTTCTGTCTGTTTTATTATGCCTAACACTGAGTCCAACAGATCATTTGTCAGGATTAAGTGTGGTCAGGACAGGATGTTTTCTTCAGCATCACTCATGATTTTTTTCTGCCACAGGCCAGTGCGGTATGGAGATAGCCGTTCTGCTGCTGTTGACTGTGCCTTTGAGTGCTGCCACACCACTTAGACCAACTCACAGGTCAGTGAAAAACATCAGTAAATATACAGCTACTGATAGGAGGGAAATACTGACAGTAACCATGATGGTCCAGCACTGCCTGCTAATCAAAGAATATCAAAGCATTTCTGCCCTAAAAAAATAGGAAATAGGGCTACACAATAGTTTTTTGATATATTACAGTATTGAAATTCAGAGACACGCCTATATTAATAAATACCTTTTTTCCGATGGACCCACAGGTCAGACCCAGACGTTGTCTTCCCAGGGGACACTGTCCAGACATCAGGGGTGAAAAGGACAGAGGACACACAGGAGCAGCATGCTCAGTCACTGAAGATCATCCCATTTCATTCAGAAGACAAACCTCTCGACCTGGAGGCACTGAGACAAAGGTACAAAAGAGCATATACATTCACAATATAGCATAAGTGGCCGTTACTAACAAACTACAGACGTACAAGAACAAGGAATAAGTGAAAACTTTAGCTTTCTTATATGATGTCCATTGTAGCTTACTGATGCCCGATTAATGCAGAGTATATATCGTGGTGTTTATTTCAGATCTACTAACTATGGCTGCTGGCAAATCCTAAATTGTAGGCTTGTGATTTATTTGAAAACTGGACATTATTTTGTAAATGTATGTTATGTTATAGAACCTTGATTTTGTATCCCTCTTTTAATTCATCATCATCATCCACAGCATGGCAGGGAAGTTACGTCCACGGCGTGCACCCCAGCGTGGATGCCAACTCGGGACGTGCCAACTTCACAACCTGGCCAACACTTTGAACCACATCAGCAAAACATATGGAACAGATAAGTCGAAGGATGTCCATGACCCGCACGGATTCGGCAGATAGGGCCAAGAGGAATGACGGCGCCCAAGGACTATAAAGAAGCAGAGAGTTCTCACTATTTCCTTATCTATTTACACCAAATCTCTCTGTAAATGTTCTGAATGACTGGTACTTATTATGAATTTATGCTTGTTAACCACATAGAATGTGGCTGTGTGAATACTGTGTGAAGTGCTTAATCCTGTCACTTTTTTAAAAACACTAAATCCTCAATATTTAAATGCATTGTTCAATAAATATTTAATATAAATAAGTGTGTTGAGTTTTAGTTCATGCATACATATAAATAACCTGAAAGGGACTCTTAGACATTGATTGGTGCTTGGAGCACCTCCACTGGGTTACAGCTATGGGGCTTTTTGGGAGAAGGTAGAAGGGTCTCTAACATAATTCTTAGACGATGAAAACGCCTTACAGGGATGACAAAAAAGTACAGCATTATTTCTGTCTTTTCAATTTTAATTTCACCTAATTGACCACAAATTCTGATGGAAATGTTACGTGCAAAAGTATCAGACTGTCCTTGATGGTGTGAGTCTGAATGAGGCAATTGCCCCACTTGCCATGTTGTTAATCCAGACCTGAGAGCAGCATATTGCTCAATGCACAAACGTGTGTATTCAGTTGTCACGTCTTCTACAGTGGGTTTCAAAATATGTGTCATCAGTGGCCAAGAGCATTGTTCTCCCTAACTTATATCAGACTAAATATTGGAAACTCAGCAGTGACATTAACACATGTTGTAAGAGGATTATAATCAGCAGCTCACGCTCTAGGTATATAAAAAGTCAGTGGTTTTGACTGGCCCCTCCTATTTTCAAAGTTTCGACGACGGTATTTGCGGTAATTGTGTGCCTCCTGTGAAAACCACACCCTCACCTGTGAGGTGTGTCTGGCTGCTCTACACCTGGTTTCCCCCTAAATGACTAAGAAACGATATGAAAATACGTTTCAATAGTTTCCTGCTTTTTCAGTTCCCTGCACTCCTGTGAATAAGCCTACTCTTCTGAAAAATGGTCAAAAAGAAACCCTGAAGTATTTTTTGTACACGGGCTCTCGCAGTGGAGCCGAAAGGGAAGTAAACATGAGAGACACGGGAGGAGAAGGAGCGGACGGAGACAAGCTCGGTAAAGCCGAGAAGGACCAGGTGGGTAGGCTTTCGGTTTAATCGCTCTGCACGTACGGTGATGTCATGGCGACGCTTTTGACAAAGCCTACGTTTAGTAACGGAGGGGATTTTTGTGATTGTGTGGCAGTTATAGCCCGAGGCTCTGAGTCACGACGGCGAGCGTCTGCTGCACGTAAACCACTTGTGGCAACAGTAACATGAGACCCACAGTTAGGGTCGGTTTTCTCGGAAACCCGGTGCCACTGTAGTGTTAGGACCGTGAGGGCACACACACCTGCGTTGTGTAACCGCTCATGTCTGTTGACGCTGCACACGTTACATGTCAACCGGCGGTGGAAGTGAAGCTAGCTCAGAGGCGGAGAATGCACATTCGACCGTTGTGTACACTTAACGACAATAACGGCTATTTTTATGCCGGGTCAGTGTCATTGACTGTGTGTGTGTGTGGGGTGGGAGAGCTTCGGTTAGACGTATTTTTAACTTAACGTAGCTTTAAATAAACCTTTAAGCAACGCTCACTCTGACTGTAAAAAAAACCAAACAAAAACAAACATAGAGGAGAGCACGCCCATTACTGCCCAACGTAGCTGCCTCCATAGCTTTGTAAGGCTTACGCTTGGAGTAAAAGCTGTAACAAACATGGCTCACTTTGCACCGTTTAATGGAACGGAGCTATCGTGTTGGCAGTTACAAGTGTGATTTTTAAACGCGTCAAAACGCCCTGCTGGACAGATGTTTTCACGTTGTGACGTAGTTAGACGTAGCTGTTTCCATGACAATGGGTTCCAAATTAATTTCGTTAGGCTAATTGAAAATAATAATTTAATGGTTGTTGTAAAGCGAGTCCAGGCTTATTAGTTTGTAGGTTTTGCTCTGCAGAATGTACTGTATATGCTCTGAAGATACCTGTGTACAGTGCCACACACACACACACACACACACACACACACACACACACACACACACACACACACACACTATTTCTCTTACACACACTTAGAAACTTAGACTGGATCCACAGCACCATGTCAGAAGTCACAGCCAGGTGTTCAGGCACAGCATATCTCACCAGCCTATCTTTCTCTCTGAGCCAAAGTCAAGGTTTCTCATTTGAGCAGTTTCCTACACCCTGCAGCCTCATGAATTCCAAGCATAGAAGAGTTTTGGTTGGCTTTGAACTTCTTGAAATTGAAACAGCCTGTGTATAATGTGTCTGTTTTTTAACCTGTTGAAAATGTCTTGCAGAGTTGGATCCCCAAAATCATCAAGAAAAGAGTGTGCACCACCTTTGTAGAAGATTCGTGCAGGTACTGTGAACTCTGCGGCGCACATTCCTCTGTGACAGTACTGTCTATTTACTGTGGCAATGCCTCAAAGGAATGATCATGTTTTCCTCTCACCTCTCTCAGTAATGGCGCCCTGTGCCAGTGCGGGGGTGTACGAGATGACCATGGCTCTGTGGCTCTCGGTGACTATTTCAGCACAGCGATTGTCAACCACTGGGACAGCGCCCAGCACTCCTCTGAGTACCCGACTGATGCCTTTGGAGAATTGCAGTTCGCAGGAGCCAGCAAGAGGCATAGCTATGTGCGTGGTCATTCTGTTCTCTGAAAGGCTCATTACATGCTTTATCTCTATATCCTTTATGTCCGTCAAATTGAAAAGCTAAATAATGATGTATGTGCTTTAAGAGTTGTAGTAGTCAGTACTTTGCTTTTCATAATCTTTAACCTACTGCTTCACCTGAGTAAACAAATCCAATGCACTGAGCAATCAGTGCAATCACATATGTATACTGAGGACGTCTTTAATCAAAACCAACCCAAGTCACTTATAGGATAATTTAGCATGTGTTTTGATACTAAAATTAGGTCTGAGTTGGTCCATAGCTGAAATGCGTTTGATCCTTTAGTCAAGCAAATGTCCATTTTGTCTCTTGTTATTAATAGTTCCTGCGTATGTCATGGGACACTACCCCGTCTATGGTCTACACCCTGATGACAGCCCACTGGGGTCTTCCTTCGCCTAACCTGGTGGTTTCTATAGTGGGCGGAGAAGGCAGGACAAAGGTGAAGACCTGGGTACGGGAGGTCTTGAGGCAGGGACTGGTGAAAGCCTCACAAAGCACAGGTAAACATATTATAAAAGCAAACTATACCTCGCTATAGCACCACTTCAAACACTGCTATGAAGGTGGGTCTTAAGTCACATTCCAGTTAAAAGTATTGTGAATCCCATATGCACTGTTTGCAATATCACTGTCATGTCCGTTAGCTTCAGCACCTGAGGCAGCTTGTCTACGGTCAGCAGGTTTTTTTTGTCATGATTTTGCAAACTGTTCCCCTTCTACATATAAAATAATTGTTGACAGGTGTGCCTTTTTAATGTCAGGTTATCTGCAGGTTGCACAGAGCCACTGAATGTAGATTCATCGAAAAAAGTCATGTATTAATATGTTTTCAATTTAATTTAAATATCTTTCTCCTGCCTACAATAGGCAGTAATGTTAGTGACAAAAGTTTTTTGTATCCGAATGCAGCCTGTTGAGAGACGTTATTCACCTAAAAGAGGGATTGTTGTGACAGTGGATTGTGCATTGTGTCAGTCTGCACAATCAGATCTGCAGAATAGCATGCACTGCTAGGCCTTTTGTGTCATAATGGGAAAGTGACAATTTTATCAAAGACTTGCCTCATTGGTTAATTCATCCATCCACTTTCTGTTGCTTATCTAGGTCCAGATTGCATTAACATTATTAAATATATCACCAGGAACAATTGTTACATACTGTTGGAAAGTACTGAAAATGTGATAATGTAACATTGACCACATTGTTCTTACTGGTTTCCATCATGCTTACTTACTTACCATACTGTGAAACAATTATCAAATTGAATTCTGTCAGAATCAGCTTTATTGGTATGTAAATGTGGTATTTAATGGTCTACATGAACTTGATGAACCCTGCAGAAAGCCTGAAAGTTGGCCCAGATGCTTTGGTCTCCTTGTTACTTGCCTTATACCATTTTTTGGGGGGTCTTTTACAGCTGACAGGTGCTCACTATGAACTTTGGAGCGTCTACTAGCGCAGGGTTGTCTCCTACATACATTTTTCATTTCAAGAGCTGTTCCATTTTTAGTCAGCACATTTAGATATGAAAATAAACTCATTTGTAAATTCCCCCCAAAATAAATGTAATCTTACCAGGATGGCGCTCTGAAGCCAACCAGTGGTTGAGAATAGCTGGATTATCGTTACATCTTTTTAGTCATTTCACATGACGTAAAATCCCTTTTAAAATTCGTAACCATTCCAAGTAACTGACAAATACCTGTGAAATAATGAATCAGGGATTTCTTGGAATCCTTGGGATTTCTTCTTTTTTTTTTTTTTTTGCCGGAAAAATACAGCTGTTACAAAATGTAGTACTATTACACTATATGACTTCATGGGGTCCGATTCGAATTTGGTACGACAATGGCCATTTCCTCTTAACTGCCGTGACAAGGGCAGGTGGCAAACGGTGATACTGTTCTCTGGTCACCTGAGGTCACTTTGACAAGCTGTTCTCTCGGAGGCTCCAGATCAGATAATAAGACATACTGTTGATACGCACCGCTTATGCAATGTAATTTACAAACAATTTCAAGAGTTTAGTGGAATATGGCCTGGTCGTCTACCTGATTGTGCAGAGGTAATTAAGCCAATTTTCAGGCATAACTTTTCCATCCTTGAACTGCAAAACTCGAAAACTGTCATGACATTTCTCTGTCTCTCAAGGAGTATCCGCAACCAAACTTTTGGTTTCTTTTCACTGTAACCAGGAGCATGGATCCTGACGGCAGGCTTGCGAGAAGGCGTTGGCAGGTGTGTTGGAGAGGCTGTGAGGGATCACGCTACTGCAGCCTCGTCGGTGTCCCTCAACAAGGTGGTGGCTCTGGGTATCGCTCCCTGGGGCCTGGTGCACAACCGAGAGCAGCTGGTCAACCCTCAGGTTGTTCACACACTCACATACTGTGTTTACAAATTGATTTGTTCCCCCCCAAAAATGTCTTGTTCACTTGTATTGTGCAACATTCTACATACTACGAGTATTTGGGGATTCAACAAATGCAGGCCTCTATTGCACCACAGGTATTTGAAAAAACCCCGCTATATCATATCCCTGGATTGTTCCTCTTGCAGGGCAGCTTTCCTGCTAAGTACTACGTCCAGAACATGTCCCAGGACTCCTGCTGCCTGGACAACAACTACCAGGCCTTCCTGCTGGTGGACGATGGCAGTGTGGGGCGCAGAGCAGAGACGGGGTTCAGGGCCAAACTGGAGGACTACATCTCCCACCAGCGCACAGGCATCTGGGGTGAGAGATGTGATAATGAAATATATTGTATTGTGTATGTAGTGTAGGAATATAGGAGCTGTTTGCCACTGCCCGCTTAAAATAGTACGCCTATGACTAAAGGAAGTAGTCCAAAAACATTTTTGCCTTTTTTGTTCCTTAATCTGAGTTGCTGGTTAAACTGGATATGGGAACCCAGTGTACATGCATGAAAAATGATAACACATCTTGGCTGATTTAGCCTTAATTAAATAGCAGATCTTCAACTTTCTTCTGTTTCTATTACAGGTTCAGATCCCAATGTACTTATATTCTAAGAATGTATTTATTTGTGATAACTGTATGTTAAGCAAATGTCTAAACGGTACAAAGCTCTTACAACCTTGCACACCAACTGTGAATTCAAGCTTTTTGGCCCTCTTGTGGTGATCTTTTATTAATGCATGTGATGATAGGACTATCCACTGAGTGAAAGCTATTGCATGCCACTGCAAGAATGTGAGACACAGCTCTTCAACATGTAAAATCAAGTAAAGATTTGTCCAACATGTAACAGGGTGCTTCTTGCTATCTTGTTGCGTTACAAGAAAAATATGCAGATGGCTTGAAATAAGGCTGCAAACATGATCAGAATGTATTGATTAAAGTGAAGTCAGTACAAACAAAGAATTTACCAATGCTCTATAGGAATTAACTGTAAAATGTTTGTATTTTTGTAGGCAGTGGCAGCATTGACATCCCTGTCATTTGTATGCTGATATCAGGGGAGGCTAACATGCTGGAGGTACATACACTGCTTTTAATGTTGGTTGATTGCCACAAAAAAGTTATTTGGTCAGTTTTAATAGTAAAATAGTTTTTTATTATGCCTTTTGTATAAAAAGCAATCTCTCTTTTCCTACTTTCTATCAGAGAGTCGATCTTTCTCTGAAAACCTCCATGCCCTGGCTGGTGCTGGCTGGCTCAGGAGGCCTGGCTGACTTCTTGAGCGACGTCTTGGACAATCTGTCATCAGCCCCGGTTGTCCAGTCATCCGGCGAGGGAGAAGGCGAGGCAGGTCCCAGCGTGGATCTGAAAGACAAAGTGGCAGAACGGGTTAAAAAGCACTTCCCTTCCGAAGCAGAGACAGACAAACTAGTTGAACGGGTAAGTGCTGTGGACGTAGACATGTGCTGTCATTGTTCAGCTTTTGACATTAAGAACAGGAAGAAGCTGTTTATCCAGCAGCTATGGGGTTAGATTACAATGATGTCTGACTTTGATATTCAAGTTCTCAGTTTTCAAATGTTCTTGTTCTTTTTTTAAATACAATATGTTCAAGATTAAAAATGTACCCCCCTAGGATATTTCATAACATAATGGGCGGATTGTCAATACACTTTCTGTGCGTATTTATGCTCCCAATTGGATAAAAGTATTTCTTTCTTCTACATTATCCCTCAGGGCAAGCTTACATGTTTAGCCTTGCTGCTGCTGCCAAGGCTCTACAGCAAAATGATCAGTATGTTGCTCATGTCATCCATCACGTTATAGTTTGTTGCATGTAATGCACATTTATTGAGCCTCTACTGGGCCGGTAGACTTCAAGGTACTCTCTGTCAAAGTTTGTCCCACATTCTTGAAGCGGTTGGCTGTTTTTTCAGTTTTTCTTGCTGCTTTTTACAATCACCTGACTCACAAGCAGTGGTTTGGAAGTCAGTCGCGGTTTTCATGTGGCACAATAGGATTATTTTTGTAAAACAATAGACTGAAAAAGGATTGGCTGTATTTTGTGTCGCTAATCCTCTAGATCTCCTGAGGAAATCTGTTGTCAAAATCACTCTTATACGCTAGAAATCGGACGTCCTAGAAAAATTGCCAGAATGCAATGTAGAAAGCAGTGTCCATCTTTGCTCACTCATTACTGTGATGGAAGTGACATCAATACATGTCAGCTTCTCTACACTCCCGACACACTCTCATCACAGCTGCAGCTTCAACATGATTTGTGTGAGTTTGATGGTTATTGTTTGGTTATCTACTCATTTATCAGTGTCCTAAATTATAATTAAATCAGTCACGCAATCAGTCTTGTGATTTGCTATCTATTGCACTTTGGAATGATTAAAAACAGACTCTTCTTCTTTTCTATTGACTTGTTAATTATTTCTGTTGGTCCTTAATTTTAAATGCCCTGATTTAATCTCTAAATTCCAGACATCCTGCTCACTCAGCATGGGGTGGCAGTCTGCTTAATGATATTATGGATTAGACAATACCCTTTGTCACCAAATCTAACTTCATCATTATCTGTCTGCTTGTTAGTCTCTTTCTCAGTATCACCAGGTATTCAGGTCATATATTCAAAAAAAGTCCTTTGTTCTCCTCTTTCTGGATCTCCAGACTCTGAGCATCTACCAGAACAGAGACTTCATTACAGTCTACCATGGAGAGCAGGAGGGCCCAAATGACTTTGATACAGTCCTGCTCAAAGCATTGGTTGGAGGTACATACAAATAATTCAAATTGTGAAAATTGCTGTTGTATGTGGCAACATGTCTTAATTATGATGTCTGTGTTTTTCAGCTAGTAAGCATCGTGCGTCAGCTGATGCCAGCCCTTACAATGAAGAGCTGAAGCTAGCGGTCACATGGAACAGGGTTGACATTGCCAAGAGTGAACTCTTTAATGGAGACATTAATTGGAGGGTAATTAGAGTCATTATGTGAACACCTTTAGCCCTGTTGTGCAATGACATTGGTTTGAAATGAGGGAAAATGAAGTATTGACCTTGTTTTGAAACCTTCTATTAAATAGTATGATGACTTGGAAGACTCCATGACAGATGCCCTGATCAACGACAAGCCTCAGTTTGTGCGTCTTTTCACCGAGAACGGCCTCAACATTCTGGACTACCTGACTTACGGCAGGCTGGAAAGCCTTTACCGCTCAGTGGCTGATGGGACGGTGCTTTACCATCTACTCCAGCGCCGCCTAGTGGAGCGGCTAGGAACTGTAGGCTTTTCCCAGACACCAAACCAGCAGGACTCGCCTTCCAAAGTTGCAGCAGAGAACATGCAGAGCGGCCCAGTGACGGAGATTAGCCTTTTTGAGGTTTGGTTTTTCTGTCGAGACAGACATGCTGTGCCTCTGGTCTAGTTTTGCGCAAGTACAATAAAAACAATGTAGAGAAAACTTGTGTTGACACATACACTTTTGTTTGTTTGTCACTCTACCCCCTTAATTTTCTCAGGTTGCAAGGGTCCTGGAGCTGTTATTGGGTGACGTCTGCCAGCCATTTTACTATGATGCTCTGGACTTAGAACAGATCTCATCCAAGAGGAGAGCACTTAGGGTACTCTTACTATGAAGACATACTGTACATGAAAGCTAATAAACTACTGACATGCCACCTGTCACTGTGGCTTTCTCGCAGTCAATCTGATACTTCCTCCCCTGCTTCTTTTCATCCCTCCCAGCATGCCAGTAAGCTGCTGCGGGGAGACTGCTTGTATCGGAATAAGCGCTGCCTCTTCCCCTGGGCTTCACTCTTCATCTGGTCCGTCCTCCAGAACCGCAACGAGATGGCAACTTACTTCTGGGAAATGGTAAAACAGCTGAGATTTTTTTTTTACAAATAGATCATGACAATCCTCTAAGCTGTTGGTGCAACCAGGCTCAGAACTTTGTCTTCAGTAACGCATAAACTGATAAACATACAAAAAAATGTACATGAACACCCTCTTCATTGCAAAATATTGTTTTTAGGACCCATATGAAAGAGTTTGTATGCCCTGACTTCTTTTGCTGTCTCTCCAAGGCAGGGGAGTCGGTGCTCAGTGCTCTGAGTGGCTGTAAGATTCTGAGGGAACTGTCCAAGCTGGAGATTGAGGCAGAGACCAAACTGTCCATGAAAGAGCTGGCCCAGAGGTTTGAGAACCTGGCACATGGTGAGACCATGAAGATTGAACACACCATCCACTAATGTTTATTTAAACAACAGCTGATAACAAAATGTGCAGAAATAATGATCAGACGTCCTAATTGTTCACTTCTTATTAGTGAGTTATATTACATGAGTGATATAGCTCTATGTTTTTTTTTTTATGAAAGTTGCATGTGGTACTGGGAAGGTACCTAAATACTTTATAAAATGTAGTAATACTTTGCTTGATTCACATCCATTGTATTATGATTAATTGATTTTCTGAATAACCTTTTCTGTCAAGCTTAATTTCACTTTTGTTTTCTAAATGGTTGCCATCAAACCAAACTCTTTCTGTACTTGTCTCTCCCTCATCTCAGACATATTCAGCTCTTGCTATCGGAGCAATGAGAGTCGCTCTTTCACCCTACTGATTAGGAAATCTCCAGTTTGGGGTGGTACCACCTGCCTCCAGATGGGCATGGGCGCTGACGCACGACTATTCTTCAGCCATGATGGAGTACAGGTGTGTTACTGTTTTCACAGCTGTGTCACTGACATGTGAAATACAAAATTGGCACCAAGTCACAGGCTTCATTTTACAGTCCAACCAGTTCTGTTTATGCTTTATGCTTAGTCCCTCAAATGTTTGAAACTGTATCTTGAGCTTACTTTCCAAGTTATCCAGTCCAAAGCTTAATTATCTTTTTTATATTAGAAAATAATTTAATAAGTAAAACACATTTATATTGAAATAGATTCTCAGTTAATGCTTAGTTAAAATACTCTTCTTTAATTGACATTGTTACCATAAAGGCATTTCAGCACTTTATTATTATAATTAGGGAACAATAATATAATACTACACAACAGCCCACTTTCATATTTAGCAAAAATAATGAATAGCAGTTGGGTGAATATGGTCTAATTGTTCTTCTCCTCTAGTCTCTATTGTCCCAGATCTGGTGGGGTGACATGAAGAGGAACACGGAGGTGTGGAAGCTCCTGGTCACCTTCTTCTGCCCCGTCCTCTGCTACACCAACCTCATCTCCTTTAGGTAAAATCCACATTGGTCTTCTTTTTTTTACCATTAGCATTCAGATGATGCAAATTTCAGGACTGATACTTTACAACATACCCCACCACACAGGAAACAAGACGACAACTATCAAGGGGAGGAGGAGAAGCCTAACGAGGACTTACAGGGCAAGGACAGCGACAGCCTCTATGGCCACACCGTCTTCTCTTTCTCTGACATCAAGCACATGTAAAAAAAAAAAAAAAAAAAAAAAAAAAAAAAAAAAAAAAAAAAAGCTTTGTTTTTTCAATTGCCAGTGTTCTGTGTTTTACAACATGTCTGTTCTCAAAGTTTTGAATGGAACACTTTGCTTTATTGATTTATTTTATTTAATTAATTTCTAGTGTTTTCTGTTCGATAAAATAAGTCTCTGTTTTTACCAGTGAAGCTGATACACAAGGAACCATGACTCCCAGGACAGCAAAAATTAAAGGCGAGTCCTCTTTAAATGTAACGCCTCTAAAAAAAATTAAAAAACACACACACAATAACAGGAATTATCATTTTCAGCAGCTTGTATGACTATAAGAAGCTACTAAACCATGTCCAATAACCTTCCTTACAGGCATTCCCCACTCTCACAGACCACCAAAACGTCCGTACATAGTGTCAAGATGGCGTCAGTTCTGGTTTGCGCCTGTCACTGCATTTTTGGGCAACGTTCTGATGTACTTCCTGTTCCTCCTGCTGTTTGCCTACGTGTTGTTGGTGGACTTCAAGCCCCCGCCGCCCTCTGGTCCGGCCATCACTGAGTATGTGCTGTACTTCTGGGTGTTCACCATCGTGTGTGAGGAGATACGGGAGGTGAGTGCAGAGAGACATACTTTTACAAAATGTTACGCTTAATGCATCTACTTCACACACAACACACTAAACATAAAATAATTTTGAGTAAAATGTTTTCACCCACTGAAACAGCTTTTCAGTATTCGGTTCTATGATGTTCTGTTTATATCTGTGTTTCATTTACGGATCTAATGATTGGTGTTTTCTTCCCTTAGACATTCTTTTTGGGCACGATGACTTTGCGTATGAGGCTCAGAGTGTACATTCAGGATGTGTGGAACAAGTGTGACCTCATTGCCGTCGTGCTGTTCATTCTGGGAGTAATCTGCAGGTACTGACAACAACTACGCAGTATCGACTGTATGTATTACTACAGAATTATGCCAAAAACCTTCAACATTTTTAGATCAATGTTCAGGGAGGTTTTAATATTGCAGGATCAAAACATGTATGTGATTCCATTTTATTTTATTCCTTTTTGTGTTTTAAGGCACTTGTTCTGAATGGCTTTGGCTCATGACTCCTTAAAACAGAACAGTATTTTGTCACCTGTGTCATTATGTCACAGGTTGAATAGTAATAAGTACATACCAACCTAATTGAGTCTTATGTTTCTAATAGTTTGGGTTGATTACAGTAATTTTCTTTTTTACTGGACACAAATCACACCAAAACAAAGTATCAAACACAGATAGGTCTTAACTGACCCATAAATCATCTCATACATTCCTGAGTCCTTTAAATTTAAAAGTGCACATTTCTGCCGTCCTAAGTGATTTTCAAATTCATGTTGAGAACCTGCAGTCATTTTACATGTTGGCCACTGGGTGGTGCCATTATAACAGTGTGTATGCTTCACTCTGTGTTTTAGGATGTTCACATGGTCGTATGGATTTGGCCGGGATGTCCTGTGTGTGGACTACATGGTCTTCACCCTCCGTCTCATTCACATCTTTGCCATTCACAAACAGCTGGGACCAAAGATCATCATTGTTGGCAAGATGGTGAGAAAACCTTTCCATAAGTTGACATCAAACCGATGTTAGCAAGATGTTGGCGTTCTAATGATGGAAAGACAACAATTTTTTTCTTTTTCAGATGAAGGACATCTTCTTCTTCCTTTTCTTCCTGATGGTGTGGCTAATGGCATACGGAGTGGCCAATCAGGCTCTGCTTTACGCCTATGACCCGAGTTTGGATCGCATCTTTCGCCGTGTTTTCTACAGACCGTACTTGCACATCTTTGGACAGATCCCTGTGGAAGAGATGGACGGTAGATATTTTAGTTTGTTTGTGTGTCATGCATCTTAAGAAAAGAATAGGTACAGTCTAAGAATAAGGTATGTACTGGATGTTTTTCCACATCCATTGTGGCTTTTTAAAATCACCACATTAATAATAATTCACTGTTATTTTAAACTCATAGCAGATCTATATAATATAAAAAAACAGGACATATTTCAATCTTCCCTTTATTTTGTGTCTGTCCCAGTGGGGAAGCAGTGGGACATGCCCTGCACAGACAACGTGACATTGATTGAGAGCGGTGCGGAGCCGTGCAGGACTCTGTATAGTAACTGGCTGGTGGTAATTCTGCTGATTGTTTATCTGCTGGTCACCAACATCCTGCTCATCAACCTCCTCATCGCCATGTTTAGGTAAAGAACAATGAGATTAGTGTCAGTCAATCTGTTTCTAGCTAGCTTTACTGACATGCTATACGTTCTTTACATTACAACTCTTTACTCTGCTCTGTTTGTGTGTCCCCAGTCACACCTTCTCTGAAGTGCAGGCTAACAGCGACATCTACTGGAAGTTCCAGCGCTACACCCTGATAGTTCAGTACCACTCCCGTCCTTCCCTGGCTCCTCCTTTCATCATCCTCTCTCACATCAATCTCTTTATCAAGAGAATCATTCGCAAAGTGCCCTCTATCAAGATCCACCACTTTGGTCAGTATTTGAACAGGAGTCTGGGAACTGGGGCAGGCAGTTCATTTTTGGTGTTCTTGGACAAAATGTCCTTAATAACCTTTCAGCATATTGTAATTCAAGTGTTACCCCATGATGGGCATGTACATATGCATGTGCTTCATCCAGTAACATGTATGAGTACTAGTCTTTCATTTCAAACATCATCTAGATCGCGATTGTAATCCTGCTGCCGTTATATGGCGCCAATTCTATGAGAACCACCGTCCCGTTTCGTGGGCCTGTAAAACCTTCTGAGATGACATTCTGTATTTTAAGGCTCTAGCGAGCTACGATGTTTTCAAAGCGTTTCAGAGACGGAGAAAAAAATGTTGCTAATAGTGCAGCGCTCTGCTAGGGCTGATTGATATGGACAAAATCAAATGCCACAATATTTTTGACCAAATACCTCAATTTTGATATTGCAATGATATTAAAAGTTTGAACATAGGGGTTTTACAAAAATATTTAGACAATGAAATTTTGATATGTTAGCACTAGTTCTGTATTTATAATGACAAAGTGGTTAAAGGCAAATAATATAACAACTACAAAAATCTAGTAAAATCAGAAAAAGATCACATCACTGTAATGCAGCCTTTAAAACCAGGAACAAAACACTTATTCCATAAAACAATATCCAAAATCTAAGAAGATATCTAGTTTTATATCTTGATATTGATATATAATCGATACATTGCCAATAGCTGCTTTTTTCCCCTTTAGTGCAATTTTATCTTATGTCAGCATCCAACAGGAATTCGATCATTGTTAACTTCCACAACGTCTTCAACTCAACTGTAGTGGTTTCTGCTTGGTTCAGGAAACACCATGGCTGAGTAGAATGATCACAATGATTAAACACTTTTGCCTTTTCTATCAGTATTGCAGCTAAGAGGGAAAGCAGCCAACAAGCTAATGACGTGGGAAACCATTCAGAAGGAGGACTTCTTGACTGCCCAGAACAAGATTCAGAAAAGCAGTGACTCAGAGAGGCTCAAACGGATGTCTGTCAAGTGAGAACTCATTCCTGCACCAACACCGTAGCAGTTCAATTATTCTTTTTTTGTCCCCATCATACTGAGGTTAATATCTCACTTTTTTTTTGAAGAGTGGACGGTGTGCTGAAAAATATGACTGAAAGCAGAGACTTTGACTGCAGGCTGAGGGCTCTGGAGAATGAGGTAAAATGAAAGCTCTCTCATCACTGAGTTCATCATTCCGTACCATTTGTGTAGTTTTCATGACTTTCACAGCATTGCTGCAGTCAACCTTTCATAATAGAAAAAGTAAAAAAATGTCACTCAATTAGATATATCGGGGCTGGGTGATAGCATCATCACAAGTAGGACACTAGGATCTAATATTGATATCATAATATATATATACCACTCTCATCTATACGGTAAATAGGAATCAACTGTACAACCTGCAGCTGGTTAACCTAGCTCAGCATAATGAGGGGGAGGGGAATAGCTGTTTCCCCCTGGCACCAGTCTTCATGCTAAGCTAAGCTAACGGGCCGCTTGTGGTAGCCTCATATTCAGCAGGCCAATTTTTAGAGCGAATAAGTGCATTTCCTAAAATGTCTAAATATTTTTCGCTCTTTTGGTCCTCTTTCTCAGATGGAGTACTGCTCAAATGCTCTCAGCTGGATTGTGGATACTTTGGCACAAGGCAGCACGTTCAAACCTCCTCGTCCTCCTCCTACATCAAGAGGTACAAATGATAACAAAATGTATCTTCAGAGAAACAAGAAAAATATTGTTTGCATGTTGGAATGTCACTTTTTTTTAGTATGTAGTGTTTTTTTTTCCTTGAGTCACTTGTCCCCTCACTTTCCATATTCTGCCTCTTCCTCGCAGATTCTTTCCTCTCTTCCAATTCCACCTGATCCAGCCGTGGTGATGCCTTCACTTGCTCAGGGCCGGTATGACACAATATTTTAGTGCTTTTACTTTGGCTGCTTCCTTGCTACACACCCACCAGCTGACTGTATGTCAGCTATGTTCATCACTGAACTCAGTTACCAAATATGTTTACTTGTTCTGAACTGAAAACAAGTGTAGCAGCCATCTGTTTTTGTTACAGTGTTGATTAAATGCAAAAGTTGACATTTTATGTGTGCAATTGATTGTATTTTAATGCCAAAGTCAAGTATGTGTATTTATGATTCAGCATGATGTATTTTATGGATTCTATTTCTCAATGTCATTATGTCTTCAGTGCTGTACTTTCAAGCTGACTGCTGGAATTCTGTTTTTAAGGTTTTTATGTGGATTTTTACTGCTATATTGAAACTGATAATTATTACATTCACTGCACATTACTGTTGTAATACTTTTGTGTTCTGTTACTTCTTGTCAACCGTAAATGTTAAACCATGTATTTGTTATGCTACATTATTTTATTCTGTTCAATAAATTGTATATGCAGTATGACTGAATTATTTATACTGTTAATGTAATAACGTTAGGAAGTCTAAAAAAAAAAGTGCTAATCAAGTACAAGTCTATTTACCATTTAGGTCAATATTTGGGGAATACACTACATTCACTTTCCTGCCAAGAGTTAGATTGATTTCACTCTCATGAGCCAGCAGACGCTGAGCTTAGCTTAGCATAAAGACTGAAAACAAGGGGCAACAGCTAGCATGACTCAGGATGCATGTTAATTAGTGTCAGTCACAAGTTAGTTAGTTACAGGTGCAGGAGAGGAGTGTCAATCTTCTCATCTAACTCTCTGCAAGAAAGCAAATAAGTGTACTTCCAAAAAATGTTGAACTATTACTTTAGTAAGACACTAATAAGTAAAGTGGTGGCTTTAGGAGATGCATGTTTGTGAAAGTAAAGTAAGCTTGGTTCAAAGAAACTTAGTAAAACGGCACTGCACAGAACTATTTAGCATTAAATATGTGGATTTAACAAGAGAATCACTGAGGGGAAAGTGTGACTATAACATATGAGCCAAGTAGTTGGATATACTGTAGAGAGAAGAGGATATGGGCAGTGTGAAAGGTGCACCATGGTGCTGAGTTTCAGTATGCCAGAGCTCTATTGAAGGTCACATAGTGGTGCAGGGCTATTGAAGGAGCCTTTACTGTAAATAGCCGGTTGGGCCACCTGTCAATCGCACCAGAGGCCTACACTGAGAGAGGCGGTGTCATCACTTTCTGCCTTGCTGCATGACGGCTGCATGTGCAACTATGGTCCCATGTAAGTGATCATGTGTGTCTCACTGCTCAAGTCTCAGTGTGTGAATCATTCTGATTTAAACTCTGATTCAAAAGAACTAGCAATGGCACAGACTCATACTCTTAAGTCCTGGTTCTCATCTTGCTTCATAATGAAAACTCTATAAAAAACTCAAACTTCAAATATAAAGTTTCTTTGGAATGTCAAGTTGCTGTACATGTGCAGATTGCATTCATCTCCATTTCCTTCTATTTACATCCATTCCATACATCATCCTGACATGTTCTCTTTTGCTTTACGACTAGCAAGCAAATATCACGGTCACTGTTGAGACTGTGTCTGAGAGGTGTTGATTTAACTTTGTGGTCAATTTAAAAGCCAACATTAAATTTTATTGTTTGTTTTCATTCTTATTTTGTTTCCCCTTCTATTCAAATGGATCTGCTTTCAAATGTACAATGGGCTATGCCCACATGCAGGACTGAGTTCCAGCCACGTTTAAAAATAGATTCAATTAAAGAAACTGAATGTACTGGTAAAAATGATTACACCTCCCACAACTTGATTGGGCTGAGAATAAACAGTAGAAGTCAAAGTTGTTGTTCAATTTTTTTACTAATATACTACTCCTATTATGGGGAATTCAGAAATGTTTGCTGAAAGGACATTACAATAAGGGACGAATATATAAATCATTGAAAACAGAAAAGCAGATGGAAGAAGTTTGCCCTAATGGATTTCTGCCAGAAAGGGTTTATTTTAGCCCAAACGATGATCTTCTCCTAAATCTAAGTAGGTTTGTTGCCTAAACCTTAGGAGCTAACTTAACATGTGTGTACCCATTCATTAATAAAATGTTGGTCTCTTGAATAAGTTTAGCAGTTTTACAACAAAGGTTATATCAAATTAAAACTTCAGCAACTTTAAAAGTAGTTATTTAATGTCAGTAACTGAACTTCTCTCTCCTCCTCATTTCCATATGTTCTTTGACCTCTCTTTCCCCTCCCTCCTGCAGTCCAAAAGAAAAGCCCTGTCTGCCATAAGCACACACCCACCTCTCTAATACTCTGGGTTAAGGGCATCAGGAGCATTCTTCCCTGACATGTGGCCCTGTCACTCACGCACACACAGCCACACAACTACACCACACACCCAGTTTTGTTTGCACTGTGTCCTCTGCGTTCCCAGGCACAAGGCTGGCACTCTGCTCTGTTAGTCTTGTGAACACGGCCCTCCTCTCCCCGTCTCTCTGCAGCTCGGAGCAAAGAGCTCAACCAAATCCCTGAATCACGTGCTGCTCTGTAACGTTTTTCTGTGGATTTAATTGTTTTGTGTTCAAAAAACCCATTGATTGTTTTGGTTTTTGTTGGAAGAATAATCATCCGGTGTGGATTTTGTTGTTCAGAAGAGTTCCTCAACTGTCATTTCCAAAATGGCACCTATGAAAGGCTGGCTAGTGGGGCTCCTGCTGGTCCTCCTGTGCCCATCGCAGGGCCCGCTCTCTGGAGTGGTGAGTGCCCAGGATGTGGCTGAAGCAGACGAAGGCCTCCATGCCAGATTTGTTGAGGAGGTCGTGGCTGAAGAGGGCGAAACCACTGAGGGGGACGATAGCGCAGGTGAGGAAGATGAACAGGTAGCTGAGGAGGATGATGAGGGAGAGTCAGACGATGAGGCGGAGACTCTTGAACAGGAGGAGGAAGAAGATGATGAGGAGGAGGACAAGGAAGAGGAGGCTACTGCCGAGGAAGTGGAGGAAGAGGAGGAAGAGGCTGCCGAGGAGGAGGGGGAAGAAGAGGAAGAGGCTGTTGAGGAAGAGGAGGAAGAAGAGGCTGCCGATGAGGAAGAGGCAGTAGAAGCTGAAGAAGAGGAAGAGGGGGAGGAGGATGCAGTTGAGGAAGAGGAGGAGGATGCCGAAGAAGATGAAGACGAGGAGGAGGGTGAGGATGCTGCAGATGAGGAAGAGGAGGATGATGCTGACGAAGAGGCGGACGATGAAGAGGAGGAGAAGGCTGCAGATGAGGAAGAGGAGGATGATGCCGAGGAAGACGATGAAGAGGAGGAGGAGGCTGCTGCAGATGAGGAAGAAGAAGAGGCTGATGAGGCAGCAGCAGAGGAGGAAGAGGAGGCTTCTGAAGACGATGATGACGCAACTGAGGGAGTTGAGTTGGCTGAGGAAGAGGAAGACGATGATGCTGAGGAGGAGGACGAAGATGATGAGGAGGATGAGGGTGACTCTGAGGAAGAGGATACAACTGAAGCAGAGGAAGATGACGGTATACCCATTTATTTAATATCATTGGTTTATCAAAATACTTGCAACCGCTCGGTATAAAGTGAACCACATTGTTGTATTTCCTGTTTCCTAACTCTTCTGTCATAAGAGGAGCGGGAGCCTGTAGGAACACAGTCACACATATCAATCCTTAAATAGACTGGCTTATCTGGGAGGTGGCTGGCACCAAAGCAGTATCTAAACCATTCATGCCTTTTGTTGATCCAAGGTGGCTATTTTAAGAATTCAAAATAGGTTCTGATAAAGTTTAGAAACATTTAGATAGAAGCAACACTCAAAAGGAGAGCTGATTTGAGGTTTTGATGTACATGCTGTTGTTTATTCTTCACTGGGCAGACACAATGTCACACAAAACCAGCTTGCATGTGTTGTTTGCTCATGGACCTTACTTCTTACTTTAGTTATAAAACCGTATCTGTGCATTTGGGCGGCTCTGTAAAGGCTAACTGCTATCAAACAAAACCACAAGTTTCATCTTCTGAGCTTAAGCTTTTACAGGCGAATCATATACAATATTATTGTGTCAGCATATTAGCATTTACTGTCACACAACCTGATGATTGATGTTCATAAGCTCACACTAATACTATAATCTCATGATCTCTTATCAAAGGAAGTAGAGGCAATAACAATATATCAACCAAAATGTTTTTTTACATGTACACATAACATGAACAACAGTCTTGATATTGATACCTTTGATATGTTATTTAAAGAATGTGAATGAGACAAGTAACAAGAGAGCCTACAGCCACACCAACGGCTCTGTGATGCTAACATGCTAACAGGGATAATACTAGCATGCTGAGGTTTAGCAGGTATCATTTTTTATAATGTTTGTATTATATTACGTGTTAACATGCAAACATCTGCTAATTAGCACTACACGCAAAGGACAGCTGTGGCTGATGGGACTGTCAATAGTTTTGCTGGTATTTGGTCAGGAAACAGAGTGTCTGACAAACTGAAATGTTGACCTGCTGATGGTTTTATGGTAGATGAAAAGTCAGGAGATCAAAGTTAATACAATTCATTCCTTTGAGGATCATGAATATCTGTACTCAATTTAGCGGCAATCCATCCAGTGGTAGTTCAAGATATTTCAGCCTCATGGTGGTGCTAGAGAAAAAGCAAGTAGGATTCATCCTCTGAGGACCATGAATGTCTATAGTTGTAGATAGTATTTTTCTCTCGATCTGGATACAAAAAAAGATTGAATGCAGGTATTGTTTTACTAAAGAAGCTTTGAAATTCCTCGGTACTCATTGGTTCTAGTGATACGATATATAAACAGTGAGCTAATGTCGATTAGGCTGAATTATCGCTGTAGCTCTATAGAGGCCTAATTTATCGTTGACTCTGCTGACTTTAGATGAGCCTGAAGATGACGCAGCAGATGACATAAGTGAAGAGGAGCCCCTTACTGACTTGCCGCAATTCCGCTCTGGCTCTTTGTGTAGTGTTTGCTCCATCTGCAAGGTAAAACTAATGAATACAAGAATGTAAAGGCGTAATGAATACCCTGAGCTTACTTCCTCCAGTTTATTTGTAGATAACTTTACATAATGTTCCCCCCCTTGCCTCTTCCAGCACTGCTCTAATAACTGTGACAAATGCCCCTGCGAAGAGGGAGATGAATCGGACCACTGTGAGCACTGCCAAGTAAGCATCTGCATAAACACTGTCTATATCAGTGGTTCTCAACCTTTTTTCAGTGATGTACCCCCTGTGAAATATTTTTTCAGCCAAGTACCCGCTAACCAGCGCAAAGCATTTCTGGTTGAAAAAAAGATGTAATACAGCACTCTGCCATCAGTGTCTGATTTATTAAACTGTCAACACTGAAGATTGCATTGTGGCATTGAATTCAGTTCATGAACTTACACTTATATTTTATTGAATATTTATTAAATAACTATTTTGAAAGGATTTTTGAATGGATGCTAATTTTAAATATATTCTATAAAAATCTCAAATACCCCCAGGGGTACACGTACCCCCATTTGAGAACCACTGGTCTATATGATACACATTAATATCAATGTTTCAGTGGGACAAGAGCCTCCTCATTTTAACCCTTTTGTCTTCCAGGAATGCTCATCCTGCTACATTTGCCCAATACTGTGTGACACAATTTGCTCACCAGGTAAATACTGGTAGTCATTAATCATACTGAGCATGCACCTTGTTTATTTACATATTCAGTCAACTTTGGCTTTTTGTAAATATTGCATACATTTCATTTTTTTTCAGGTGGCCTTGTTGATGAGCTAACTGGGACCCTCTTTCAGTAAGACTTCTCAAAACACATTGATGTTTAATTGAATGCTTATACTGTACAATTATCCAATGATACAACAGCAGAAAGGCACATAGAGTATTTTGAAATGCTATGAAGTTCAGTGTTGAGTGCCGCTTTTGTCTTTGGTCTTTGTTTTACAGGACTGTTGCCTCTATACTCTGAGCAATCTGGAGAATGTGCACTTTAACGAGGTTCTGTGCCGGGGATTGGAGCTGTCCGGCTGTTCATACCTTTCCAGCAACATGAGGACTCCCACAAGAGCTCTTCATGAATCTGACAGAAAAACAAAAAACACATTTAGGTTTTAACTCGTTAGGATTTTTATCGTGCCTTGTAATAAGAGCTAAGTCTTTTTTTCTTTTCCTTTATTTAATGATCTGCTTACTGTATATTTCAATGCAAAAGGGGTGATAATAACTGGCTATGGCGATTATATAATTTGTTAAGATTCTTTTTATGTAGGAGCATTTTTTAAAAACAGTATAGTTGATCAAAAATCTGACTTCATCCATCTCAGTTGCAAGAATCGGTATGAATGCACCAGAGAGATGACAATGAAGTCTACTGCCACTCTCCTAACTAGCAAATGTTGGATAAGCCCACTGATTTTTTTTAATAGAAGTTGACACCAATTCTCATCTGATAGTAAATTTCTCCTCACCTGTAACACTTGGATAAATGTAGCCGATATGTACATCACAATCAGAGGTTATCTCTGTCATAAATGTGCTTCTAATTAACTGTTATTGCTATGTTTACTTTTCATTTTCTGTTTCACATTGTTTACTGACACCGAAAGTATTGCTAGATTTATTTTTATGCCCATGATTGGAGCAGTGGAATAACGTCAATAACTTGGGTAAATATGCAAAGAAAAAACAACAGTTTTAACTCACAACTGTGCATATTAAGTCAGGTATTACCCTTTACCTTATGGGATATACATGTTGTAAATTCGGAATGATTCATAATAATATTATTGTATAATTTGGGTTGAGACTTCTAGTCCCGAGTATGAATACATTTTAGAAACGTATACTAAAATAAGCTACATGTACTGCTGTTTCATAAATAAATCACTTCTGTTCACCATTTCCCTTTTATTATTCTTTAATCTGTTATAATCCTTGATTTTTTCCCCCTGTTCGCACTAAGCTTATATTTGTAGGCCACATTATTTTTCACAAGAGATATACAAATAAATTAAACTGAACTTGTATTTCTGAAGTGCCACCCAAAAAACTGTTCGACCGCTAAAACTAATGTAAAGTCCTTAAGTCAGTTGTCCAGCCATTCACAATATGATTAACTAACGAGCTGCAGCTGCTCCTCAGATGAAGCAAAGTGTTTCTCTACAGACAGTAGAGTGAACTCTCTGAAATCTTTAACGCATGGGAGTTTCCTGCATGGGAGGTTTGATGGTAAGCTTCTGTCTTGTGTCAAGGAAAAACAAAGGTCTTATTAAGTTGTCAGTGACTTGGCAAAAAAAAGAAGGAAATATATATTGAGCATATTGTTCAATCAACACAGACACAGTCAGAGCTTTGTGCCTAGCAAGTAATGAACTTTTGATAGCAACATATTATTGCAAGTCACTGACTTTTAGTGCATCCACAGCAATCCAAGTTTATCTGCGGTGTAGTGGCCCCGTTGCCTATCAAAAAAAGGCCACTACGGCTGCTGATTGTTTTTGTTTCAACGCGTGCCAAAAATCTGACGAGATGTTCAGCTTCCAATATAGTCCAATTTATTATTTACAACACATGGTTTCATAAAACATACAGAGCATAGCCAGTTTCTCTGTCATACTTTTCTTTGCTAAATCACAGTCAACAGAAATCATAACGTTCATCCTCCTTCAGTATTGCAAGGTATTTGCACTGTCAAAAATGTGCCTTCCTCATTCAGCAGCACCTGCCTCAGGTAACACTCACTGATTATATTGACCTATTGCTTTTTTAGGTCTGGTGCCATGGCCTCAAAGGCACTTTGCAACTCTGCTTCTTCTCCTCAGAAATTAGTCCCACAGTTGGAGAGTAATTCGAAGGGTTTCCCTCTGTGTGAGATGAATCTTCTGAAGGCCATTAAGAATGTATCTGCATCCATACTGTCAAGCAGCTCTCTGTGCGGCAGCCAACTTTGGCAGTGAAGGGCCCAAAACAGTCCATGCCTGTGGACCAGAAGGGGGGCTTAAACAGTCTAAGACGGGCTGGAGGAAGGTCTGCCATTTTGGGAATGACTGGGTTGGCTCTCCACCTCTGACAGTCTTGACATTGGTGTTGATGCTGGCGAATGGCTTGGCGACCACGCGCGATCCAGTACCTGCGTCTGATTTCCCCCAAGACACGCTCAGAGCCTGGGTGGAGCAGTTTCTCATCGTAGTCCTTGATAATGAGTTTGGTTATTGGATGTTTTGGATCCAAAATAATTGGATGGATGTGATCATGGTTAAGGGTCTCCGCTCTTCGAAGTCGACCTCCCACTCTGATGAGCCCGAGATCAGGGTCATATTCAGGAGACAGGGGGAGAAGTTTGCTTTTTTGCTTTTTAAGGGCATTATATTCCTCAGGGAAACACTCTGATTGGGCCTGTTGCAGAAGATGCATTTCTGAGTTTATATAAAACTGGGCTATGTTTGAGTTGTGATCGGCCATGAAGCACATTCTTTGTTTCCTTTATCAGATCATCCCAGCTGCTGTACTTTTTCCAGATCAGGGAGGTCTGCGTCGTCTGACATCACTGCACCACAGAACATAAATTTCCTTAGTTCCTCAACAGGCTCTGATTCAGCTGGCACACATGGATTGGCTGGCCAATAGCTGGTGTTCAGCAGGAAGAATGGAGGGCCTTGACTCCATCTGTGTTGCTCAGAAAGCTCTAGGAGTGTTTTGCCCCGTGTCAGTCATCGGCTGGATTATTCTTGGAGTCAACATATTTCCAGCTCTTTGTGCTAGTCAGATTCTGTATCTCAGCTACTCTTGTACCAACAAACACCTTGTAGTGTCAGATGAGTCAGATGTAAGACATGACAGGACTGTTGTAGAATCTGTCCAGAGGGTGACTGATTGTAGTGGAATAGTGAGTTCAGAGTCGAGTAGGCTAGCCAGATAGGGCTGCACATAGTTCAAGTCGGTGGATAGACAGCTTGCGTTTAGGGGCAACACGAAGCTGGCCATGATGAAACTGACATGGGTGTGGTCATGTTTGTCTTTGGTCAGAAGGTAGGCATCAGCACCGTACACACGTTCAGAGGCATCACAGAATACATGCAGGTGGGATTCATAGGTGGCTGTGTGAGTAGATGTTACAGGTCTCAGTGCTAGAGAGCCTGAATAGATGATGTGTGCCTGTGAAAACAGGAATAAATGAGGAAGCAGGCAGTTCTGTGCTTCATTGGTAGTTTTCCCGGGCTATGGGAAGACGTTGCGCGCGCACATACAACTCCAGAGTCGCAAGACTAAACCACAGCGCTGCACGGCCACCTATTGGCCATAGGTTGAAATATACTTCTGAGGAAGTTAGTATAATAGATTATTCTATTTCATTGAATATTTTAACTAACAGTACATTTGACAGCTCTTGAAATTTCCAAATAACAAAAAAAATGATAATCAAATTATATTAAAGTACATTACATCATATCAAATATTAATCAAATAAACAAAAATGTGACCATACATTTTGTGTGCGTTACATAGAGGGAGGCAGATAACAGCAAGGAAAGTGAATGTTGGGGAGATTCTGAAGCTCCAACTCCCATGCTTGCCATTTCTCCAACAACCTATCTGGTTTGATGATGTTTATCCCATCCTCTTTACTGCTTCCATAGACCCTGTACAAGAATCTTTGTACGGGTTGTGAATGGGGTCAGATAGCCTAGACTCTAGGTCAGCCAATATGATCCTCTAGAGCCTAGAGCAGTTTCTCATTGTAGGCTGATGGTAAATGATGGATCTGTTATTGTAACCCAACATGTCTGTGAAGCAGTTCCATTGTAGGCCTAGTGTCAGCTCTGGATCTCCATTTCCTGAGAGCCACAATTCACTGGTTTCGGATTTTGCATCTGGTGGGAGATGGTTTATTACAGCTGGATCATAACTAGCCCATTGTCTGATGTTAAACCCACCATCAGCAAGGAGAGGTCTCATTTTGTCAATGCGGGACTTTGCTTCATGAGAGGAAGGGAAACTTTGGAGGCAATTATCGAAATAAAAGGAATGTTGGACTGCGTAGGTGGCACAGCATGAACTACAGGTTGTCCCAAATGGCAAGACTTGCCATTCATAAACACAGGGCCACTGGTTTAGTTGCATTCCTCTCCATACAAAGTGCAACAGGGGTTTGGCCTCATCCAAAAGGCGTACAGTACAGTACAGTCATTTAGCAGACGCTTTTATCCAAAGCGACTTACAATCAGTAGTATATTACATATCATTCACCCATTCACACACTGATGACAGGCTACCATGCAAGGTGCCGTTTGGAGACAAAGAGGAGGAAATCCTCACCTAGGCCTCTATTTATAAGGTCTATCACTAACACCATGGTTCCATTAACTTTGAGGTATTTGTGCCAATCAACAAATCAATATCAGCGTTAATACAGGGAATATGTACATCTTTTAAGTAAGTCCACTTAGACAACTCTAATTCGGTTATTATATTGTTTGTTTACACTGGCATTTCCTTCTGAGTGAACATATTAGGAAGTTCATAAAACTGCAGCAAATTCAAGATTTTCAAGATTTTCAAGATTTTCAAGATTTTCAAGATTTTCAAGATTTTCAAGCCTTTGACAATGCAACATGGAACAGTAGTACTATGCATTGCACGTAGATTATTAATAATAATTAATTTGTTTTCTTCCCTTTGATGTTCAACCTTTCCATTAGACTCTCAGAACAGAAAGTGTCAGTACTTCCTGGATCCAGAAATGCATAAGTTTGAATGATTTTGTTTCCTTTTGTACATTTAAATTTACAGGTAAGATTGAAAGGATGCCGTTACTGCCCCCGGCCCCTGTATGACTACAAGTAGAGACAGCCGTGCCACTCACCGACAATTCCTTTGTCTGATCTTCGCCTTTGCTTATTTCCTTTTTCTCAATGTGAAGAATGCTGGGATGACTTTGGTTGCAAACTCAATGGCTCTTACATGTGGCTTATCTGAGGGCTCGATGCTTCCAATTTTTAACCTTCTAAACTTTTTGAATATTTTAAATTAAGAGGCGTCTATAAGCCTCATATAAATGTCTCTTGTGAGTCAACGCATTCATTCATTCATACACTTTAGATCAGGGGTCTTCAACGTTTTTCAGGCCAAGGACCCCCAAACTGATAGAGAGATGGAGCAGGGACCCCCTACTATATATATTGGATAAAATTGTGTTTTATATTAAACTGGGCAGAGTGCCATGTAAAAACATACCTTGTTATTGTGCATTCAATACTAAGTTATTCAAATAATACACAGGTTCATATATTCATGTTTTTATTTTAAACATGTGCGAGGTACAGTGAGTAGGGTGGCTGTGCCACTGCCATTTATAAACACACCTTGTCAACTGATACCCATGCTAATATCAACATTGTCTGTCAATTGCATGATAATCATGCATACAAGCTATTTAAATTGACGTTTTTATTTTAAACATAAATGTGGAAACGAAAATGAGAGATGGCCTATTAGTGCCACTACCATACATAAATACTGAACTATTAAAATAATGGACAGATTCATGTTGGGTTTCTTTTAAACATACATGTATGGGGACAGTTTTTTTAGCCAGGAATATCTTGCAAACATGATTGCACAAGGATTCGTGGGTGAAGTAAATGTCGTTTTTTTTTGTTTGTTTTTTTACAACGGTATCTTCTTTTCAAATAATATTGCAGCGTCCGTCCTTGTGTCTGGGATCTTAGTCAGCTGGGGACTGAATAGACTCTCGGTCAATCAAAGGGAACCTGACAGAGCCAGCATGTGACATGCGGCCTCGTGATTGGCTCAGCAGCGATAGGGGCGGGGCCTCCTCTTTGAGGGACAGGTCCAGGCTGGTCTCACTGTGAGTGAACCGGTGCCCAGCTGGAGAGAGCTGCTGTGTGTCTGAATGTGTGACTGAAAGATAACATCTTCTGCCTCCATTTATCCATTCGCTACAATATGTTGGATTCATGTTAATGTGTATTTAAAGAATTTAAATTTGGGGAAAAAATTTGGGGGGAAAAAATATGAAAAATTGTCTATTCAACCAAACATTTCACGACCCCCCTGCAGTACCTCCGCGGACCCCCTAGGGGTCGCGTACCCCCTGTTGAAGACCTCTGCTCTAGATTATCCTTCAACCATCCTGTCATTCCATTGGGTCAATCCACTTACCATAAATCTGCCTACCAGCTTCTGCTTGTTGTATGTCTATTCTGTGTTCCATGTGTCTTTTGAAGTATAAACACAGATGGGGCCTGGAGAAATGAGGTGTGATGAGGAAACATGTTGTGAGGGTTCATTTATAGAGTCATATTTGTGTGTGTATAAACACAGGAGCAATTACAATAAACACTGACCTGTACATAGACATTATGCTCTTTGTCAAGAACAAGTGATGTGGAATTTTCCACGTTTTCATATTCTGTTATATAACACAGTCATTATTAATTTAAATTAATTGTTCCGACATTTTGGGAATCCAAATATTAACGTTTTGTCTGAAACTGAGATGAGTCGATTGATTCTTGGCTCTAAGGATTAATTTGTATCAATCTTCTTATCCAACTATGAAATAGGAGTTTCATAAAATGTCAACCTAACCTGCAAGATCAGTATTAGCAGTTTTTTTTTTGATAGCTACCCAGGATAATATCTCACATTACCGCAGTTTCTAGTCAACGTTCCTACAATGACTTGTTTAGGCTTGAAGCTTAAATTACTCCAATGTGTATAGACCAAGTCTTATTTGGCTTCTAAGGTATCAGTTTGCACGGTAACCTGTGATTAAAAGATCAGTCTAGCTGTGTCTCCCATGTTTAAAAAGGGGTTGAGCACAAAATAGTATATCCTTTTATCTGGATTTTCCTCTTGTTCATTTGTGTTCCATTGTTGGTGACGACCACAATAATGGAAGTGTCAAATACCGCTTCCTTTCACAGGGTTCAAATCGATGATTTTAAGTTTATCCTGTATATTAATTTGAGCTTAAGTCTAAAAATAAAGTTACTGGTATATAAACAAAAATCACGCTTTGCATTTAAACCAAGGCTTTCTTTCAAAAAAACAACAATAACAAAAGAGAAAATACAGCTAATATACCCTTACATTGAGACAGCATTGAGTATGGATACGTAACTGCTGTGTCATGGAGCATGATTCATTAAGCTAACTTTGCTGAGTAAACCCCCATATGTCCACAGATCATTGGCTTGCTCTAAACATTTGTATTTTGATTGCAATGTCTGGAAAAGAGACCTGCAGTCCTGCTACGTATCTACCCCATACTGGTTTGGTGTTGTATATGCAGTGGGCCCCCCTCCCATTGTGCGTCCCTCCTACTCATTATGACTGACTCGATGGATACTGGGACACTTCTTTTACTCTTCTCCTCACTGAGGAACTTGTTTGGAAATGGACACATATTTTGAACGTGACACCTCATTCTAACTATTTTTATTTAATCCGTAGGGACTCCAGGCCAGTAAGGTAGGATGCTTGTTCATCTTTTAATACATGAATTGTCAAATGGTATTTCCTTCTGCATAAAGGTTTTGTTCTTCAATATAGTGCAATTAAATGGGATTTCAGGTCAGTGATGGAATCTGTAACGCAGCTTGCATTAAATAGGTAATAGACTCTTTGACTTATACAAGGTAGCATACAGTGGGGCTCGCTTAATCATCACGGAGGCTGATATAGAGATGTTTCCTCTGTCTGATAACAAGGTTCTTTCAGACATTGAGAAAAGACATCATGAAATGGCTATAATACGTATGCAAGACCTTGATTGGAAACCTGTTTCGTTTTCCTCCTAAAGATGCATCTTTCCTCCCTTCTGCTGTGCTGTGCTCTGAGTTTGGGGGCATTGGTAAAATGTGGTGAGTAAAATGCATCAATTTTCACTAAATGGAAACATTTGTAATTGATGAGCTTTATCAATATCTGTATAGCATATGTAATGTGTGAGAGGATTGTGAGCAATGTGCCATTTAGGTAATTAGTAAACAGGTAACTTCAACACATATTATCCCACCCAGTATTTGCCTGAGGGGGCTAAAATTTCCGTTCAAGAGTGTGGTGTGAAGATATGTGTGTGTGTTACTGCCTAACCTGTTCAAGAGTAAACAGGTGCATAACTTCTAAATTAATTCAAGTACTTGGGCAAGCTCCTGCACCGTTTGAAGAAGACTCTGGTGGGAGGCCCGACTGGTATAAGCAGAAAGTTACTTTAACCATGGAGGAAAAGGGTTTGTGAGGTTGTATGAGAATGAATGCACCTATTGATGCATGTGCGTACTTATAATAAGCAACATAATATAGAAAGTAGCGATAGTTGTCATTACTAATTCATACATTTCTCTCTGAGCTATAGTTGAGTAGAAGCATTAAGTGGCATAAAAGCTGGACAAAGTAGCCAATCTTTTTATTATTTTACTTTAGTAACCGCCACTCGATGTTACATTAGCAGGGAGCCAAAAGCTGTCGTAAGAAGATCAGGTTTTAATGACATTTTTCAAAGGGTGTGTTTGTTCCATGGTGGTTTCCTCGTAATGTTTAGATCTGGTGCTCTGTGCTGACACCAATATATGGGCGCTTTAACTCTGCCAGAGGGAAGAGAAGAATTGGTGTCACTTAATCCCCACAGGTATAGGGACGTCCACACCAAAAGGCCTGTCGACTCACAGTCTGTCTAGTCTCATTTTCACTGTGTCTCACTCAGCCTTATTTTATTATTATTATTTATTATTATTATTTTACTTTAGTAACCGCCACTGTTATTAGGTCCCAGGTACAACATTTCTCAGGCAGGGATGTTTTTCATTACATAATGCTGATAAAGCCACATTTGATGCAGTGTTTACAGTACACTGTCTATATTTATGTTTCAGCTGCAGGAAGTGAATGGTGCTATAATGGCTGTGGTAAGTACGGATAGTTGTGACTGAGCAATTTGTATCAAACCATCAGTCTACAATAGTTTAGGGTATTAAGACCACCTCTAACTTTCACAGAGTACACCCCGAGTCACTGGGCAGACATCCCTGGTGTTTTCTGTGGAGAAAATAGGCAGTCGCCTATTGATATAGTCACCGCCAACGTTCAGACTGACCCTCAGCTGCTTAACTTTAACTTTCTCAACTTCTCCTCCCAACACGTCTTCAAGTCCATTAAAAACAACGGTCATACAGGTACACAAACCGAGACTGAGTACACAACATGCTTTTTTGTATAGAACACTTCATGCTGTATCAGACAGAGGTCTAGAAAGGCACAAAGTCATTCAATTCAAATTAGTTTAACTTCTATATATGCAGACTGTAACATCGAAAACACTCTTCTCCATCTTTAGTGAAATGCATATTGGAGGACAATGAAGTTGAAGTGAGTGGAGGTGGACTTGATGGAACATATTCTATAATTCAGTTTCACTTTCACTGGGGCATCACAGAACTTCATCCAGGTTCAGAACACATGATTGATGGGCACAGATATCCCATGGAGGTACAGTATCGGTTAGCATTCACTATAGACAACATGCCTTTCCTCTGTATGAACAGCATTGTTTTTACTTTGCCTTTATCTTTCACAGATGCACATAGTCAGTCTGAAGAAAGGCCTCTCTGAGCAGAACGCCACGGATGATTCAGAGGGAATTGCTGTTCTTGGGTTTTTCATAAATGTATGTCCTACATTTCAAATCACCGTTCCAAACAAAAACTGTGTATTGCTAACCATTAAATAAAAAATAAGGCCTTGAAAACGTCACTAAAATATTGATTTTTTTGCAGAATTTCAGATTTTTCTTGGTTGCAATTATGAAATTGGCCAGATTTTTACATCTTGGGATCACAGGTCATTGCATTAGTTCTCTGACGGTTGCATCTTAACACAAACAATCCACTCAATTACTGACGACTGGACTCCTCCAGCAAATATTGACCAAAAAAAATGCATGCACAATGAAGGAGTTCATTTTCACATTGTCAAGATAATGTTACAAGTATAATTTATGTCCTCTCCATAAAGGCAACAGACGATGGAGATATGTCGGGACCATGGAACGAGTTCATTTCTTCCCTGCCACAGAAAGGTGGGTGTTTGTCTCTCTGTTATTGCAGAAGATCACACTGATTGGTGTGATAGAGAACTAAGACCTTTCTCATTTACCAGTTTGCATATCCTCGACTCCTTTCCTCGCCACCACAGTTGTCATAAACACTGTTCTATCACTGTATTTTATGATAGTGTATATTTACTTTAAAATCAATTGTGGCATTATTTGACAAGAATGATTGGATGTCATGCATTTTCATTTAACACACTCTTGTATGCACCATTGTATGTTTTCCCTGCGTCTCTTCATGCATCCCAGGTGGGAGGGACTAAGACGCTGCGCTTTTCTCTCAACAAGAAGCATGAAAAACAGAGTCACGCCTTAATGCTTGAAATATTTGCTCAGACAAAAATCAGACCATGCAAGTTCTTTTGTGTTCTGTGGAAGCCTGACCATGTTCAGAGCCAACATATATGGGTGAAAAATGATGCCGTGATAACGTGACCTGTTGCAACTATTTATTTTGTGTCACTCCTGTGCTTGTCATCAAATCTTGTCCCTGGCATTGTACTTATCTCCTGTGTGCTTTTATTATCAAGTGTGAATATTTTTGTAAACTCTTCAAGGAAACTAGATAAGGGGAGGTTTAGGTGAAAAAGTACATTTTATTGGGAATACTCCTGATAATGACTAATGCTCATTCTTTATATCATCGTGTTAATGGCATCAAACTAAGGATGCGGTTATTTGGTGAATTTAAATCCACAAGACTTTCATTTAATGACAGCCTTTTTTTGTGTGTCTTACATCTTACACAGACAAAGAGGTTGATATCAACGCTACCATTTCTATCGATGACCTGATTGGAAATGTAAATCTCACAAAGTTCTATCGGTACAAGGGCTCCCTGACCACTCCTAGCTGCAATGAAACCGTTGTGTGGACAGTCTTTCAAGAGCCAATAAACATCCACAAACAGCTGGTGAGTCAACCATGTTTAGTCTACTAATACAACTCAGCACAGAGAGAAATGTAAGGGCCTTTCACGAGTAATGTATCGGGAGTTGTGTTAGGAAAAACTGGATGGGAACATTTGTAAGTCTGAGCGTCCCTTTTTGTCTGGACGAGAACGATGTATTTGTTTCTAGTTCATGCCGTACAACTGAACCAGTACAAAAATTGCAATGACCTGTTGCAAGTGGAATTACACACAAACTGTTACACAAGTGACCACCTCTCTCCATCGGGCGAACGTCACATGAGAACATGGTGTTGGGACATACTGGTACATGCTGGTGTGCCGTTTTGATTATCATGTTAGATAATAAGGACAAAACATTAGCTGGTAGCTGGGGTTACAGATAGTTGAGTCATATGTTGTATGTTGCAGAGTGACAATTTGTCTTTCTGTTCATCTTATCTACCTGACAGCCATCAGCACTTGGAAGATAGACCGGTTGATGTGTCCCTGCCTGTTGCATGTGCGTCAGTTTTGCTCAGCAGGTGCATGATGTGTGTGTTCCTGTCAAAAAGAATGACAAAAAGCAGGTGTGGCAGGTAGAGTGTTCAAGAGAAAACAGGTGCATAACTTCTAAACTAATTAAAGTACCATGGAAAACTCCTGCACCGTTTGTAGAAGACTCTGGTGGGAGGCCCAACTGGTATAAGCAGAAAGTTACTTTAACCATGGAGGAAAAGGGTTTGTGAGGTTGTATGAGAATGAATGCACCTATGGATGCATGTGCGTACTTATAATAAGCAACATAATGTAGAAAGTAGCGATAGTTGTCATTACTAAATCGTACATTTCTCTCTGAGCTATCGTTGAGTAGAATTAATTAAGTAGCATAAAAAGATGGACAAAGTAGCCTATCTTTTTATTATTTTACTTTAGTAACCGCCACTCGATGTTACATTAGCAGGGAGCCAAAAGCTGTCGTAAGAAGATCAGGTTTTAATGACAAGGGTGTGTTTGTTCCATGGTGGTTTCCTCGTAATGTTTAGATCTGGTGCTCTGTGCTGACACCAATATATGGGCGCTTTAACTCTGCCAGAGGGAAGAGAAGAATTGGTGTCACTTAATCCCCACAGGTATAGGGACGTCCACACCAAAAGGCCTGTCTAGTCTCATTTTCACTGTGTCTCACTCAGCCTTATTTTTGCCAATAACTTCACTGTTGTAACAGACACATGTCTTTTGTTTTGTTCGTAGGTTCAGATGTTTCCCATCATGGCAGGATTCATCAATGTGTATCGGCCTACACAACCTCTTAATGGACGTGACGTGTTTGCTTCCCCTGGAACTCCTTTACCACCCAGTGAGTTGTAAACTCATTACACGTATGACCAGTAGTATTGATGACTGAGTTGACATATCAAATATGACTTCTGTTCTTCAGGTCATTCATGGTGCTATGAGGATGAACCCTGTGGTATGTACGGATCTGATGACAGTCTCAAGGTGATAATTCTGTTGCAGGATTTTGTTTTAAACGTTTCTTTTCCTCTCTGCTATAGAGTACAAGCCGTCTCATTGGCACTTACTGCCTCACTCAGAGTGTGGCGGCAAGAGCCAGTCACCCATCAACATTGAGACGCGTGAAACTGTGTCGGACGAGCACCTCGATGCCTTCACTTATACAAAGTTTGACGACAAACATGCCATCATGCACATCACTAACACAGGCCACTCAGGTTTGTTCTTTCATGTTATGGGCTGTTAATGACTCAAGATAGACTTGTAAGTCTATTCATGCACATAGATCAGCTTTTTAATGATGATTCATAAGAATCCCAAAACAAGACTAATGCTTAAGTTAATTTTAGCTTTTGAGGGTTATGATTAAAGTTGACATGATTAATCTATTTGTCGAACACAAAATAATTAATCAGCAACTATTCTAATAACTGTTATAAAATTGAATCAGTGAAGAAAGGACCAACTATTTAATGGTTCCAGCCTCACAGAGCAGAAGATGTGTTGCTTTTCTTATGTATGTCATAGTAAATTGAATACCTTATGGGTTTTGGAAGCAAGCTTTTTGAAGGCATTACTTTGGGGTCCAAGACATGAGTGGCTATTTTCACAATTTCTTTTTTTACATTTTATTAAATAAATCAATACTGAAGATAATAGTAAGTAAAATGTCCCCTTGTGTTCTCACTGTACTCTCAGTGAAGTGTGTGCTGAAAGAGGACACGGTGGAGGTCTCAGGCGGAGGTTTGGGTTATGTCTACTCCACCCTTCAGTTCCACTTCCATTGGGGCTCAGAGAACTCTGATGGCTCAGAGCACAAAGTGGATTCAAAGAGATACCCAATGGAGGTAATCACCACGATTGGACTACTGCGTTGTTGCAGTGAGGTCGATATTTTCTATTAGATTTAGTTTTTGCTGTGTAATACTACATGTGAATATTTTGTCTTTGTCCAGATGCATATAGTGAACAAGAGGAAGGATTTAACTCTGGAAAAGGCACTAGAGACCCCCAATGGTCTGGCAGTGTTGGGATTCCTTATTGAGGTAACATTTGGTGTATTAGACTAGTTATGTAATAAGTCAGTAGTTGTATATCAAGGTAATACTATACACACTCAACATTTGTTTATAATTAGTTTTTTGTCTAGTGTGAACACACTATACTAAATTAAGTATTCTTAGAAAATTCACGTTTGCTATTCATACCAAAAAATAAAATGTAGACACCTACTGTAGCAGGAACTGCCACAGAAGAGGTTATGAGTACTTTGCCAGGTGTTTACTGTATATGCCTGTGTGTCTGTCTGTGGACAGATTGTGTTACTGGGATAGCATCGCAACTGTGCAAGATGCAATCACAAAACTTTACAGGTATGTTGAGATCAAAATAAAGGCTGAGTTTTAGGGTGGATGGCGCCCGAGCCACAGACAGAGATATATACATACTTTCAAAGATCTCCATTGCTTCTGTGGTAGTTCTCCGCTATTGTGGGTCTCTCCAGCACCACATTTTTTCATGATGACTCACACACACAGTCACAAGGTAAAACTAATACAATGTCACTAATGCTGCTGGTACACATCTGTTCCTTTTAAGAACTGTAGTCGGGAAATTACATGTAAATGTTTTCCATCAACACATTATGACATTTGACACTTGGCAAACATAAGCCAAAGCAAAATCAGTTTTACAACAAGAGAAGGGGTGATATCGGCACCAAACTAATTTGGCTCTCACCCAACAGGTGACATTATTTATTAGAGGACAAGTATGTTACGAGCTTTACCTGCTTTTGATCTTTGCAAAGTGTTTTATGCGTATACCTGCACAGTTATTTACCTGCCATGCCTGACTCCAAATGATAAGAAGTACTTTTAATAATGTTATGAAATGTTTTGTCATACATGTCAGATAGAAAAACCTATTAATCCTGTTTAAAACCTATTAAAGGGGCTGCTGTGTTCAGGCAAGTCCTAATGCAAACCTTTTGTTCGAGAGAGAGTTATTATAGTTCATATTAGGGTTGGGAATCATTCTTTCTTTTTTCTCCAGTCTAAATTTGACATTAAGAAAAGCTTTTTACACAAATGACTCACATCTTTGCACTGTTTATTTTTCAGGCCAAGGATGCCCACAACAGCAATTCAGAACGTGAGGCAAGTGGTGTAGATTTCTTCAAGCAGCAGAATGTTACTCCTATAATCAAAATGTTTCTCACTATCATTAACCGTGTTTATCTCTGTAGACACATCCCACATCCGATATAGATCCCTGGAAAAAACTGACCAGCTATATTTCAGCTATTCGAAACATCAGTGAGTGCATACCTGTTTTTGTTTGCATACATTTTTTAAACAAATGTGGCTATATATCTTGTGCATTTTGGCTTCCATGCAGGCTCAGAAGTACACGTCACAGATGGGATCTCCATTGATGACTTGCTTGGCAGCGTTAACCGAGTTGAATACTACCGCTATAACGGCTCCTTAACCACCCCTTCATGTAATGAAGCGGTGGTATGGACAGTCTTTAAAGAGTCTGTCAAGGTGGACGAAAACCTGGTACGTTCTTCTCAACATCTTGGTGCTGAAGATTTAGGGGTTGTGTGCCACAATAAGATATATATTGTGGTTTTTTTTATGTATAATCAACGAACAGGGTAATGAACACCATTAACGATTGCAAAATAGTTAGCATAATATTCTGCTTTGTTACACAATATCACAAAACAATCAGATAAGACTGAGCTTGTCGGTAGATAATACAGAAATGCAGTCTTATCAGAATTATCTGATGCGATTCAACGAGCACATAACAAATGCCAATTAAATAGCATCTGCCATGCAGACAAAGAAATTGAAATATATTTTGCCTGGAAAATAACAAACGTGAAAGAATACAAACATATTTCATGTCGGTTGTCTGATTGACAAACTACGAAGTATCGTATTTGCACCTAATCAACAGATTCAAATGGCATCTTTTGGTGGCCTTTTACATTAAGTCAAAAGTATCGTCTGTTAGAAATAAGACTTTAATTTTCTTTTCTTTTCCACCAGATGATGATGTTCCCGACTCTTGCAGGATATCACAATGTGTATCGGCCTACTCAGTCTCTTCATAACAGGATAATCTACACCACCACATCCGCATCCAGTGCCCCTGTTCCCACCATACTGCTGCTGCTGGCATGTCTCTGTGCCTTTTCATACAACTTGCACTTGTGAGATGATTTGCTAATCGCAACTAGCGATTAGTATATTCCGCTAATTATTGGTCTTGCACTGTTCATTGTCATCCAAATATTTGTGAGAGAAATACTTGGAAAGTGGTGTTTCATTGGTAATTTTCATTTACATACATTTTCAGTGTGCAATAATATAATCATATAATCAAGATCACATCTCTGGATTTGTATTAAAGTTGGGTAGGTACTACTTGATTTTATCGTATATCGGTTGGCTTTGTTTTATCAAAACTTGTGGGAGAATTTAAACCATCAATTAACTATATCTCATGGTAATTAAATACTATTGTCTTTAATGCTAAACCAATTAATACAGTTGTTGACCACTGCATGGATGATGCAAAATAAAAAAATGTATTAATCCAGTGAGTATTTTTGTGCTTTTATGAGTGGGGAAATAAATAAGCGTATTGATAATGTTTGATCCTTCCTTGAATTATTGCCCTTATTTTTATGCAGCATAATGTCACTCTTGATAAGAAAGAAATCACCTAAATTTAATTTGAGCAGCTAAAATGTTGTTGCGCTGTTCTAGAGCAAATACAACAGATCTCTTAAGTTAAGTTTTGAAACAGTATATTCATTCAAATTAAACACATTTCAAGAACATTTGACAATAAAAATTGATAAAATGGCCCCACATCTGGCAAACCACACCATGTAGGAGTCAAAAAAAAATGTAAAGGGCCATAAAAACACTCCCATCACTAAAATGTATGACCACGCCTCCATTCACCATCAATCAATGACAAGACAAACCCACTCCTCACTGACAATTAAGTTCAGTTGGAATGCACTTTTAGTTTTAGGCAAAGGCCAAACTATTGAAAAATCATCAAATTCATATCAATCTCTGTACAGCTTTTAAACTTCTTTCAGCTCACTGTGTTTTTGTGTTTTTTTTACTTTATAGTCCCATGCAGGAGGTGTTAGTCAGTCTCAGACTTTATATCTCGACGTTCACAGTCATTTCCAGCCAACAAGCTTCAATAAGCCTGCTACGTGGTCTACTGTGTATACTGTAGCAAGCTAAAGGAGAATATAGGGAATATTAGATTTACATTCATCGGGTGGCCAGAAAGTCAATAAACTTGAATGTGGCTTCACGTTCACTGGAAGTAGGAATTTGTTATGTTCGATATAACAATTGAATAAGCACATGATATGGTGGAAGGTGTGTATCTGTCAGCTTGTTTTGAACTCGTTACACTCTGAAGTAGTGGATTGATTCAAAGGTCTGGACACGTTGATATGTAATATACTATTGACTGTAAGTCGCTTTGGATAAAAGCGTCTGCTAAATGACTGTAATGTAAATGTAATGTGCATCGTGGGTGTGATACTGTTCCTCTGTGCCACTTCCTTTCCCTCTATGATCGTATCAACCGGACAACCCAGTTGAACCACACTACTTGCTGTTTATGAGTCACAACCAGTGGCAGTAGCAATAATGCTGTGGGCGGCTGTGGCGTAGTGGAGAGCAAGGTAGTTCTCCAATCAGAGGGTGGTTCGATACCCGGCTTCGGCAGTCGATGTGTCCTTGGGCAAGACACTTAACCCCAAGTTGCTCCCGAAGGCTTGCCATCGGTGTGGACTGGATGTTGCATGAATGTTAGTTAGAGTCTGATGGTGGCACCTTGCATGGTAGCCTGTCATCAGTGTGTGAATGGGTGAATGATATGTAATATACTACTGATTGTAAGTCGCTTTGGATAAAAGCGTCTGCTAAATGACTGTAATGTAATGTAATGTAATGCATTACAAAAGTGCTTTTTAATTACATGATTCATCTAAATACCTTTTTGATAAATTAACGATCAACTGGTAGATCAGCCTCGCCTAAAACACAGGTATGACTCCTCCTAAGCCCTTCTCTAGCCCATGAACAGAATGCATCACTTTGGATTTTAACAGAGGCAGATCATATTCCACAACAGGCTTTTTTTCCTCACACTCCCTGGATGTGGCATCCAATCAATGTATCATCATCTACTTGACTGACTCACTGAAAATGATTTAATTGTCGTTTCAATAGGTTCAAAAGATTGAATCTAATGAACTTGGTGTGGCTTGCTGTTCAGAGGAGTGATTATGAGTCATTAAGCTCCAGTGTAAGTTCAGTCACGCAAGAGTTTATTTCTCATACATCTGCCGTCCTCTTCTCATGCATTGTGATTCATTATTTCCTTACTGTCATTGTTCATGGCTGTCATGATATCATCTATTACATCAGCCGTTCTCTTTTATCCAATAGCACAGCAACACAAATCCGTCGATCCTGCTGCTGTCTCTTTTAAATATGATTGTCTCTCTACCTTCGGTACATTCAAGCTGCTGTTACGCGGCCCTCCACCTCCCTGTCTCCACCATGTCTTTGCAGATACATCAGCTTCATCAGCCACCACCACCATTGTCTGGACTCCAGGGGAGGATTTATCTTGCTGCTGCTCAGGGCAGATGCCCCTCGATTACAAATCTCCCTGTTGAGTCCAAGCGCCAAAGACTCTGTCAAGACTTTATCATTAGATATGACCTACATAAGTAAAGAAGACCATCAGCGAGAAGATTAGCTACTAATATATAGTTATTATTAATGCTGGTAATCGTGCACCGGGTCGGGTTCTAAGCAAAATCAGATGAATCATGCAGGTTCACCAGAAACTCCTTAAGCTAACTAACTAGATCAGGGTCTTCAGTTGGGCAACCAGCCCACTGCAGACAGACACAGATCAGGCTTCACTGCAGCCTTTGACCTGTAGTCGGAAGCTCCAGCAGTTATTTGAGAGCTCAGCGCCCGACAGCATCGTCTACTCCTTTGGACAGCAGCAGGGCTGTCATGATCTTGGTTTTGATTCAGTTTGTTTCCTATTTTATTTTGTAGTTCCCTGCCTCTTGTGTCCTTTGTGTCCTTTGACCTTTCCTTCCCTTGTGTGTTTCCCGCCAGTGTGATTACCTTTCCCTACACTGATCAGCTTCACCTGTTCCTAATGATCCCTCCACCTCACTGGTGTATTTAGTCTGTGTGCTCCCCTTTGTCTGGGCCAGTTTGCACATAGTTTATCCACATTTAGTGTTCCAGCATTTTCTGTTTGTGTTCCTTTGCAACCTTTTTTTTTACTCTGTTAAGTAAAGACTGTGTTTTTTGGGAACAACTTATCCTGTGTCCTTGTCATCACAGATAAAAAGAAATAAAAAGAAACAAAATCACATTCTTTGTAGAGTACATGTCATGTTTTGGATGTAAAGCTGGTGGGAAACATTTACATTATCAGCTTACTGACATAGATCCTCCTCACTCAGCTCCGTGGAGAATTTCATTCACTGTCCATTACATTAAAAATATATTTTTTTAGCTTTTATCCCCACTAAATGTCACATAAAACAAGCACTTAAAATGCAGGCAACTTCTAAGGCAACATGTGAACTAAAAACTGTATCTGGCCCAGATCACAAAGCCAGAGCAACAGGTTTTCACTATGTCACAGCAATTGTGACATGAGCTTTGTTGCTGGAGACCCAGTCGGTATTGATTGTCCCGCTGGAAGGAAAAAAGGCACCGGAGAGCCAGGGCTGAGCGGGGTAGACTGTCAGACCCTGCTGCAGTAAAAAGAGGGGTTTTCTAAAGGGACCCTGGCGCTCAGATAAACTATCAGATGCATTGCTGTGTTTTCAACTGGAGGTCATTGGTTTTAATTGGGCCTCCTACTTGCAGCCTAACTTCAGTAAAGTATGGTAATTACAGGCAATTTAAGTATTCTTTGGAAACATGTCTCTTGTCTTCAGAATGACTTGTGTTTCCGGTTCCAGACTTCCTCTTGCTACTCAAGGAAGAGCTCTCAAACTAATGAACTTCTTAAAAGCAGAGCTGCTACAGGCAGGGTAAAACGAATGATATATTTACTTGCAGTTATGAAGCCAACTAACCTGTTTTTTTTTTAAGTTAGAAAAGAAGAAACATGACATCTGGATGACATCAAAGATACTTTATCTGGCTCAGATCTCTCTGACTCTCAGGTTTCTCTGTCAGCCTGACTTTCTGTTTGTATTGTATCTTTTTGTCACATGCTTTGAACACTTATTTATCTGACTCGGTTTCCTTTGTTGGAAATGTTGTTCAAAGTCACGCTGCTTCACCTGTTCCTACTAACAGAACAGTCATTGTTCAAACATCCTCAAGAGGTTGCTTGCCGAGTTAAATATTTTAAAGCGTTTGAACAAATGACAGATGCTGGATTTTGGTGGGGACAATCTCCTTAGAAGAGTCCATGTTGAAATATTTCTGTTTGGCCCTTTTTTGCAAAAAATGTAATCTCAAGGAAATGTAGTTTTTCAGCACATAACTCATCTGTCAGACCTGCAACAGAACATACAGCAAGCTCAGACACTAATTCCGTTTCAAATTCCCCTTGTTTTCAGATAACAAACCAGTAAACGAGAGTTTTCAAATACTTTAATAGCTGACATTGCTTAAATAATTATTTTTAGTTGTTAAAGTTTATAATTGATTCTTACACGTTTGTGGCCACATCCTTTAGTTAAAACGTAGAATATAACATCCCATTCTGACATTTTTTCTTAGTGGGAAAAATACTGCATTGAGATTTTTTAAAAGAGAGACCACATAAATACCATCTGGGGCCCGGAATGCAGGTGATCCAGTCACAGGAAGACAATCAGTACGGAGATCACCAACCAAACCTAGGTTTAGGTGTCATTTTTTGGTTGCTTCAGATTGATTGCAAACGTAATAGGGGATTTATACTACTTGAGTAATTTTCAATGTCAACTATGGTGGGTTCTGCATTATTAGCTATTCTGTGCGCCTGTTTAACAGAGGTACTCTTTATCATTGTAGTGTACAAGCTTACATTCCTAAAACATTTGTGTTTAGTGAAATTTCCTCAGACAAATCGTGTTTATGGCTGCACTGGATTTATTTGGAACTTGGAGGTGACAAGATACGTACATATTGCGCAGAGGACAGGAGGGGGCCCAACAGGGTTGGGGTGGTAGTGGCTAAGGAAGAAGGAAATATCCATCCATCCATCCATCCATCCATCCATCTTCCGTGACCGCTTATCCAGTTAAGGGTCGCGGGGGTGCGGGAGCCAATCTCAGCTGTCAATGGGCGAAGGCAGGGTTCACCCTGGACAGGTCTCCAGCCTATCACAGGGCAGACATATAGAGACAGACAACCACTCACACTCACATTCACACCTACGGGCAATTTCAGAGTCATCAATTAACCTAAGCTGCATGTCTTTGGACTGTTGGAGGAAGCCGGAGAACCCGGAGAGAACCCACGCTGACACAGGGAAGGAAGAAGGAAATATGAAAACTGAAAAAGTATTGACAAAGCCAGAGCAACAGGTGCATGTCACTGTTTGTGCTAGTGATGGGATTTCCCACCCTGTAAAGTATAATTGAGTACTTTAGTTAAAGAGCACATGTGGAACATTTTTTAAACAAAATTAATATTCTTAAATTAAATTTGCAGAAGTCTTTCTGTGTACCGTGCTTCTTGGTTTGTCCAAACACGTCTGTCTGAAACAAATCACAAACAAAAAGTTACAGGAACTATAAAGCAAAAGGACTAAACCAGGAATTAAAGGTCTTGACAACATGAAGTTGTTTTTTTGTTTTATTTTGTAGTTTCTGCCCTCTTGTATCCTTTGATAACTTCCTTTCCTTCCCTTGTGTGTTTCCCACCAGTGTGATTACCTTTCCCTACACTGATCAGCTTCACCTGTTCCTAATGACCCCTCCACCTCGCTGGTGTATTTAGTCTGTGTGCTCCCCTTTGTCTGGGCCAGTTTGCACTTAGTTTATCCACATTTAGTGTTCCAGCATTTTCTGTTTGTGTTCCTTTGCAACCTTTTTTTTTTTTACTCTGTTAAGTAAAGACTGTGTTTTTTGGGAACAACTTATCCTGTGTCCTTGTCATCACATCACTTTATCTGGCCCAGATCACAAAGCCAGAGCAACAGGCACATGTCACTGTTTGGGCTAGTGATGGGATTTCCCACCCTGTAAAGTTTAACTGAGTACTTTAGTTAAAGAGCACATGTGGAATAAAATAAAAACAAAATTAATATTCTTAAATTAAATTTAAATGTCTTTAAAGCGTTACTGGAAAAGGTTATTATTATTTTTTAAAAAGCAATGTTGCAGTATCATTTTACCATATGCCTTTGTATATAACAGCAGTACTAGCAAATGTAAAGTTCCTGTTATGGGTCCTAAATGCAGGAACAACTCTTAAAAAGTGTAAATCAAACACCGGGGAGTTTTCTCAGGGGGGGTAAATCCTCCTGTACAGTAATAGCTGTGAGATGGAGGCGGTGTCAGAGCAGTTACTGGATGGGCTGAAAGAATAAAAAGGGGGATGAGACTCTACAGCTGTCAGTCAGACGGGAGGTGCACCTGTGTCAGAGGTAAGACTCGCTGCTTCTCACCTAAATGTGAATCAGCTGTGGCAAAAAGACCTCCAATTATCTAAAGTTTTTTTTGCACAATTGTTGGTCTCTGCTGTCGTCTTTGCATAAGGCTGTAGCATTTTCAAATCCTGCATTACTTTGTGATCCTTTTTTATTATTTAAAGCAGTTGTTAAATTGTGTGCGTAATTGGTAAATTAGTGTCATTTGACTTGTTGCACCAATTTGAAACGGAGTAAATGCATTTAAGTGTCTCCTTTTAGATATTTGCATGGCTATGTATTCCATTTTCTTGTCGAGGAATTAATGTGGGTGCTTATTTGTTTTTTGGTGAAAACATTTGTCGAGTCAATGTGTGTCTGTTATGTAGATGAAGTGGATCGGAGCTGTCCTCGCGGTGTGCGTCCTCGTGCCCAGCGCCCACTGTGCCTCGGACGCAATCCGTATTATGATTTATTTATATTTTCAATCTTGAATCAATATCTACTCCTTTATGATAAATAGTTTGTCTCTTTGTAGAGTAACTAAATGTGTTTTCCTCCGCCTCTAGCCTGGTGTTATCATCTGCCAACCTGCAGTGAGTAATCCCCCTTTATCTCATAATGGCCAAACTTAGGTTTTGTGTGATTTTTTTTTTTTTTTTTTTTTTTGATTTTTTTTATATATATTTTATTTATTTATTTATATATATTATATTTATTTATTTATTTATTTATATATATATTTATATATATATTTATTTATTTATTTATTTATTTATTTATTTATATATATTTATTTTATTTATTTATTTATTACTCTTTAACCGTTGTTGGACCTCTGAACCATCCGTGGGGAAGGAGCTCTATCCATTCAGCTGAATTATTCTAAGTGTCTGTTCAATACATTTCTTAAAGACATTTGAGTTTTCTCATCACTGATTATTTCTCACAGGGTAATTAATACATTTAATTTCCACCACAACTGTAACCGCTGCTTCTCTTCAACTACTAAAAGCCTTGTTCCCATCTCTAGATGATGTTACCTGGCCAACCATTGCTACAAAGTTTTGCAATGGCAGCCGACAGTCGCCCATTGACATCGTCTCAGCATCTGCCCACATTGACTCCAAACTGACAGCATTCACGTTCTACAACTTCAGCAGCAACACCTCCTTGAAAAAGATCGAAAACACTGGCAAGACAGGTGAGGAGTGGGTGTGGACAGAAACCCTCTTAAGTTTAATTGCAATTTTTGTTCTTTAAAAAAAAAAAAGTTGTGCTTTTCAAGACTTTCCCTGGAAATTCAAAATGTTCTTAAGGTTTCAAGGAGTAAAAATGCAGCTTTATTGCGAGTCAGATTTGATCATACAAGCACTCTAACAGCAACCTCTTGCAAAAGGACCCCTTTTTTTTTTTTTTTGTCAGTTTTGATTTTAATAGTCTATTTTGTTTTTCCACCATGTTCCAGTCAAAGTCACCTTCAACAGCGGGGTCAAGATTTCAGGAGGAGATCTGTCCGAGGTCTATGACAGCCTGCAGTTCCATTTGCACTGGGGTAACGGTTTCTCTGTGCCTGGCTCCGAGCACACTGTGAATGGCAAGCGTTATCCCATGGAGGTAGAGCAAAGTTCCTTTTTCATGTTCTGCTTTAAGTTAGTTTTGCCATTCAAATTGTATTCAATTATGTCTTCTTGACTTAACTCCCACAGCTTCACATTGTAAACATCAAGTCCTCCTATAATGGGAACACAACTCAAGCCGTTGCAGATTCTACAGGACTTGCTGCTCTTGGTTTCCTAATTGAGGTGAGAAAAGATGCATTTCAGTTTTTTTTGTTAACGCGAATATACTTAAGTTGTATTTCAAACCTCATTGCGCTATGTGTCTGTTACTTCTTTACCCAAAGTAAAAGCAAAAAAGACAAAATGCTACCAATATAAAAAAAAAAGTTTTACATCCTATTTCTATTCCATGCAACTGTTTGATTGCAATCTTTAAGATGTTTTCCTAGGCTTAATTTGTCACAACTGTTTGATAATGTTATGTTTTTATTTATGCCACAACCCCCATGGATCATGGGGGGGGGGGGGTGAACAATTGAGCCTGATTAGACATTACTGTGTGCACTTTTCAGGAGATGGAAGGTAATGCCACTGGCCAACCTGCCAGCTGGTTCACCTTGAGCTCCTACCTAAGCAGCATCTCAAATGGTGGTAAGCAGATTTTTGCTTTTAGTGTGGAGAACTTAATCTAATGTTTTTGGATAAAATGCTACAGTCCTTGCAGTGACCAAGTTTCTGCCCTCAGGCGAATCAGTTTCCGTCAAAGCTGGAATATCACTGGATGATCTCCTACCCGGGGTGGATCGCACCAAGTATTTCCGCTACCTCGGCTCTTTGACCACCCCTTCTTGCAATGAGGCTGTGGTTTGGACTGTGTTCAAGGAAACAGTCAAAGTCAGCAGAGATGTGGTGAGTTGTTTATTTTCCGGTGTGCCTTTTCTTTTTTTTTTCTTTTTTTTTTAAGTACAGATCAGCACAAATGCTCTAACAGTGTTTCATTTACCTAACTGGCTTAATCTTGTGTTTCCAGATTAACATGTTCAGCAAAATAACCCACATCTCCAACAGCACATCACCCATAATAATCAACAACTACAGAAACCTCCAGCCAGCACAACGGGTCACAACTACCAGTTCTACCTCCAAAACTTGCGCCTCTCTGGGTCTGTTGGCCCTGAGCCTTCTTTTGAGGACTTAGACTGCCTTTTAAAGGGTGTGGTTTTCTGGATTTGCTAAACCCATTTACATTGAATGTCTCTGAGGTGCTAACGGTACAGTAAAGTGCCTGAGGGATGCATTTGCACTAAGTTCACTGGGTAAATGTGGTAATAGTTGTTTAGAAATCCAGCAATATAATCTGTGTATTTAGTGGCATTAAAATCTGCTAACATGTATCGGTCTAGATAACTAAAACTCAAGTCTGTACCAATTATTTCTCAGAGAACATGATTACATTTTTAGGTTGAGTTTTGTGTTTCTATTTTCCTTAATGTTGGAAACTTATTTGCCTTAATGTTGTCTTTATTAGTGTAGATGAAATGTAGGCTCGTTGCAAAACTCAACATCTGGTGTAATGAAGGATTGAAATGTCACTCAATTGAATGAACACCATTATTTATGACTAATATATATATATATATCATACAGTTGCACTAATTGTGCATGTAATTAACTGTGACCTGTTGATCTCAAGTGTTTCTCAATTAAAATTAGTTGGTGTCATCTTAGTTTTTCATTTATTAATGCATAAAAATGCTTCAAAATATAAATGTTTTATTTTGCTTATGAGTAACCGCATCAATTATAATCCCTATTGTTACACTTGGCAAGAACTTGAACCAAACACCTCCTTATAAATGATGTCTGCAATGTTGTATTAACTTTATCCAAATACCTGATCCACTTACAGTTGAATAATAATAACTGACATCCTGCAATTACTTGAATGTGTTCGGAACAGATTCAACGGTTGACTTGTCGTGTTATTAATTAAATGCTCAGTTGTGAAAATTAAAGATGAAGGCCTGTGAAGTATGCATGCACACTTTTCCATATCAATGTGAAGTTAGAAGCAAAGTAACTTATTAAAACAGGAAACTATAATGTTAAAAATCAAGTTCTCACATGCGCATTGCTTTTCCCTCATATCAAGCAATCTAAAGACAGACACAAGATAAAATGTTTAACTAAATGAAGAACAGTAGACACTCATTCATCAGGCTACACGACAGTGAGAATTTTATCATTGTGCTCTTTTGTCACTATATGTACCTGATCTGCTGTTACTGCAGGACTTGATGGAACTGAGATATGTATTTCGGAGAGGTGTTCCTAATGGAGATACAAATCAGCGGTCTAGGACAATCCATACAGGTATTGGAGAATGTTCAGTATGTGCTCTGTTGTAAAGATGCATGATACTGAGTCATGAATGTGCACCATGAGTTCAACACATCAAGAACAGACATTTTAATTATGTTATTTAATCATAGTCACTTAAACATGGACCCCTTTGTTGAGCTCTTGCATACAGACCTGCAGCTAAAGTGCAACATAGACACCGTACCTTTTATAGTAACTACAGTATGGCCTACATTCAATCAAAATAGTTAAACCCTACTAACTTTTAAGGGACAGTTCACCATTGAGATGCCTGCCTTCTCTAAGGCCGATACCTCCAAAACTAGGCAATTTATAACAAAACAATCTCCATTGATAAAAAGCACCACAGGTTATAGATAAAATATATAATTTTTGATTTTGAGATGAACTGTCCGTTTAAGAAAAAAATGAATTACTGCACTACATCTGCAGAGCCTTGATCCACCTCAAACGAACCACAGTGACGAATTTAAATAATCCAATACAAGAATAAAATGTGTTGAATCAGTGTTAAAGAACTTAAATGTGAAAAAGAATTAAGCTTGAATCTGTATAAATTACTATTTCCGCACAGGTTTTTTTGCCATGAACTGATTACCTTTTGCCGTCACCCTTCTTTGAACTCTTACCAAGTAAAAGACTGATTGCATTGAACTGCTCTGTGAGCCAACATCTCTGTTTGCAGAACTGTTGCAATAATACCGTGACGCATAGTAACATTAGTTTGATTGTCAACAGAATGGAACATTTTTCTTCCTGATTGCCTGTAAATCATTAACATGTACAGTGACAAACAAGAAAATATATAAAAGTGGGGCAACAACAAACACAGTATAAGCTTAATATACCATATATATGATTGTACTGTATATGTATATGAACAAACTTACTCTGAATTCAAAAAAATTGCTCTAAAAAGAAATTGACTATTGTACTTAAGTATGTTTGAGTGGCCAGTTTACTGTCCAAACATGAAGTGGTTTTGTGTGACCTCATTATGAGTGTCGGGAGTGCTGGATTGCCGTGTCGAATTTCCATGCATTCTCCTATACAGGCTCCATGTAATCCAACACTTAGTCTTGAAAAAGGAGGGATGTATTCTATAGCAGGACAGAGTGCTTTCACAGGTCAGCAATATGTTCTGATATGGCAAAGTATTTACAGAAACACAGGCCTTATATGCTAAAGCTAAGGCGGATATTTCACATTTTTCTGACAATAATATGTAAAGAGCCATTATTACTCTACACTAGAACAAGTGAAGAATAAGAAAAAAAAAAACAGTCTGCATCCACTTGGTTTCAAACTCAGGTACTTATTTGCTAATTAATATGACAAAGATCAGTAGGAGCCAGCTGCTTCTAAGAAATGAAGATGATCCCTTCAAGTCACAGATGCAATCCTTTGGAGTGGAGGTTGCAGGAGGAGCTGGACATCTGAGCCAGTCTACTGCGATGGATTTAGGAGTAACGACATCTTGGTTCAGTCCTCCGTTCTTCAGCACCCAGTAAAGGTTGTCCTTGAAGAAGTAGGCATCTCCTAAAGTGCAGCAACAGCAGCAGTGTGACTCTCTTGTGACTCTTTTGTTCAGATGACATAATGAATAAAATATCAGCCTGCATCTACATCAGCACTACTAGTCTTAAAAAACTCTATAGGGTCCCTTCAAGCAAAGAATAAAGAGTTAAAGATAACTGTTATTTCAAATTTTGACTTTGATCAGTTCTTTTCCATTGCTTTAACACTTCATAGCTTCCATACCAAAATGTATTCAACTTACATTACATTACATTACATTACAGTCATTTAGCAGACGCTTTTATCCAAAGCGACTTACAGGAAGTGTAACTTAAAAAAACCTCTTGGTTTTGTTTATTTATTTAGCACTTGAGACAGAAACTCATCACATATTTACGCCTCTAAATACAATGGTACCTTCTCCCCAGCTGATGATGTCATCCATGTTGGTTGGCACTCCTCCCCAGAGGCTATTGTCCCGTGGGTAGCCTGGCTCCAGCTGCCTGGTTACATGTTCGCCGTTACGGCTCTCGTCAAACCTCCAAAACTCCCCACCGCTGAACAGGTAGGTCTTGCCGTTGTGGGCCCAGATGAAGGCCGCCTCCACTCTGTCCACCAGCCCCCCGCTCTTTGTCCTCATGCCCCATTCAGAGAGGGGCCGAGGGTAGCCACTCATGGCCTCCCTGTCCTTGAAGACCCAGTACTGAGATCCTTGACAGACAGAGGAAACAAATCAGAACCTATTTGTGCAAATAAATAAATAATAAATAATATAAATAATGCTTAAATGGTTTGTCATTCAAGGGCCGTTGGTATTGCATGTAGAACAAGAGCTTCATTACACCAACAATGTTGGTGTAATGAAGCTCTTGTTCTACTCGGACCTTGCAAACAATTCTCCCTAGCTAAAAACCCCCAGCTCAAAATAACATTAACCAAAGACGTGAGAAGAATCAACAATTTTCACACCTTCAGCTCTGACTCAGAAGTGCCTCTAACCAAAATTAGATTCACCAACGTCATGCAAGATTGCAAGATTTTGCTTCTCACCAATAAAGAAGATGATGCTGCTGTCACTCTTTCTCTCGTACACTGCATCGATCTTGTTCGTTCCTGACGGGAGGCCGATCCAGAAGTTCTTGATCTGAGCCGGATTGAGGGAACTCAAAGACCCATCTCGCTTAGTTCTCCAGAATTGTGCACCTTTCCAAGAAAAGAAAGGTCACATGACATGTGTCACTGTACATTCAGACACACTATGATACTGGGGTTCAGCATTTTTTTTTTTTTGCTAAAACTAAAACACAAGCTAATTCTGAACTGATTTTTGTAAGATAAACAATGTAGACATGATTTTGGAGACTTTTAAGCAGATTTATAGTTTGTGCTCACCTTTAAAAAAGAAGACCTCTCCCCTGATATTTGCCACTGCATCAAAGCCTCCCTGACAGCGCTCGGTGTGTGAGGGATCAGACCTGGGACCGAAAAAGTTTAGTGAAATTATATTTTTTATGATGTAATTTGATAAAAAAATCACTAGAGGGTGCAACAAGACCAAACACTGTCACAGTATGAATCGATCAGAAGGTTTTTATCAACATCCACTGGTCTTAAATTACTCATCATCCTTCATGAGTAAACAGAGTGCACTGAGAGGATATTCATAGTTTGTAAATGCTAAATGTTAAGTGCTTATTGTCTGGATGGATGTACAGTGATCGTTTCCTCTGGCTCTACTCACGGTTGTGTTGGTCTAGGAGGAGGTGGACTGGGAAGGCGTGGGAGGTCCGGATCATCACCTCCTGGTGGTCTGCCGTTCTTCACACCTACAACAGAATGGTGACAGCAGACAACGTTGAAGAGGCGGTGAAAGCTGACGACATTTGTGCAAACAACCTACAGTTTCCTCAGTAGCCAGGGGGAGCTTGACAGACAGGATGCTTGCTTTTTAAGACACAGAAGGAAACTGCTGGAATCCGGTTTGTGTGTGTGCACCTTTACACATATTATTACCAAACTAATAAATCATTTCATCAGGAGGATGTGTCTTGCCTCTTGGTTTTAACTTAGAGTACAAACTATCATCACATTAACAACAAGTAACCATTTACTACTATTTCAGGGCCACTAATGCATTTTTTTTGAGCAAATCACAAGGCCATAGCCTACCTTACACAAACCACCAATGGTCCTACATACCCATAGAGTGAGGCTTTCACACCACAATAAATCAAGGAATATGAAAATAACAAACAGGATAAAAGGCCAGGGCGAAACTGACTGAATTATCTCAGCTATGGATTAATTTAAAATTTGGTTTAGATATTCATGGTGCCCAAAGGACGAAGAAGATTGACCTTCTTGATCCCCTTACTACCTGCATAACTAATGACATCAGCCTTAGTGGCTCTTTGTTTTTAGTGCCAATTTAGCATGCTAACAAGTTTAATTAAGATGAAGAAAATTCTAAACAAACATGATGATGTTAGCATTTAGCTCACATCCGTGTTGCCAAAGTACAGGTTCAGAGAGCCGCTAACACTATAGACTCTTATTCTTTCTTCTCTACATTTTATGAACTTGCAAACCGAATTTTGACTCCTTCCTCTTTTCATAATACGTTCCTTGTGTGTTAAATTTTATGTCAGTACTTTTATAAGCCAAAATATAAGCATATTATAGGGCAACATCCTGTACAACTTCAGGAATAAAGAGTTAAGATTTTCATCTTTATAGTAAGATTTTATATCTGACGAACACACAGACAGACATGGAAAACACCACATATCAACACATACTGTATGTGGGATTCAGTAAATATCACAGATACTGATACTCTGTACTAGGATCCAGATTGTGGTCAGTCCAACTGGTTACTGACCATAAAGCTGCTGGATGGCGTTCCTGTCGTCCGCGGCCAGCTGGAATTTTGAGATGTCTCCTACAGGACCCTGGTAGTAGGGCCTCATGATGGACGGATCGGACGAGGAATGGGACAGGCCCAGCGCGTGCCCGAACTCGTGCACTGCAACTGTGAACAAGTCTGTGCTGCCACTTTGACCTGAGGATGTGTGAAGAAACTGTGTTACTGGATCACATAAACAAACATGATTTGGGAGCTTCATGTCAGTGAATAGGCATCTTTTCCTCTTTTGTTATTATTCTCTAACTATGGATCACTTTGTCATTATCAGTGTACAGATTGTCAGACACATTTTGAGAACAGCCGCAATAAATCCATCCATCGTGATTCCAATCAGTAAATACCTCCATAGCTCCAAATCTCATCGTCATCAAAGTGTGTGTCACCCGCCACTTCATCCCTGCCAGGGAAGAAGGCGTGGGCCAGGGTGCCACCCTGGCCGTCAAAAGGGTACCCGTCGTCGTGGAGCAAGCGGGAAAAAGTCACTCTGATGTCCCCTCCAGTTGCCGCCCCCCTAATGTCACTCGGCAGATGACGGAAACTCAAGGGGGCCTCGTCGCTCCAGGCTTTGAAGGCGCGAGTCAGGATCTGGTCCACCAAACTGCTAGAAAGGCCGGGTGAGAGGGAGGGCGTAGGGTAGCTGTGGACACTGCAGACAAGAACAGATATCTATTTTAACAAAGACTGTTTTAATTATCCTCTAAATCTGTTAACTAAGCATTGTGTGTGAGACTTTTGTTTTGTTTTACACAAACATTTTAATAGATTGATCCAAAGCACTTCAAGATTGAGTCTTTCAAAGAAGTTAAAATGTCTGCAACTTAAAGGGACAGTTTAGATCTCTATAATTTCCTATGTTTCCTGCTTAACACAAAGCTAAAGGACAGATCTGGCAATATTCTGCATTTTTGTTAAAATTGTCAACAAATCCAATGTCAAGATCCAATCAAAGATCAATACCAACCAGTGCTGCCTGTGTAGTCAAAATCTGATGTCGTGTATTTGTGCTACAGAGCTGCATTGTTGTCCTTAAAACACATCAATGACCAAATGGTATCGGTGGCATGTTCCTTTCATGAGTATGAACGTAGACAATGTGGTTTATTTTGTATCAATCACACATGCACCACCCTGTTGCTGTAAAGTCCTACTGCTGTAAACTCTAGCACAAATTGAGCATTAGCTAGTTAGTTAGCTCAAAAGAACAAAAGAAGAAAAATGTAGAATACCACCAGTCTTATTTCATTTCAATATTAAAAGATGTATTTTTATATCATCTTGTATTTCTTCTCTGTGTCCTATGTCTTTTCTGTCAAAAAGCTATTGATAAGCTCGTGGGACTCTGGATAAAAAGAAAAGACACTAACAGTACACTTCCCCAAAAACCTTACTTCCTCTATTAAGGTATCCTTAATCCTAAAATTGTTGGCTTTAAAACATAACATACTTTTAAAATAATTAAAATCTTCTTTAGCATTCAAAATGATGGCTGTAACTTTTTTTTTATAAATGTAAGGATAACCTAATTCACTTGTGGATGACACACAAAGCTCTGTGATTCATACAGGGATGACATGAAGCCACAATGTAACATGACAGGAAACATACCTCCATGTGAGGTCTGTCTTATGCCACTTCAAGCCTGACAGGGCGTATCTCTTCCTCCTCCTCCTCTTCCTCCTCAGCATGTCCTCATTCCCAACAATATCAGGGAGAGAGCATCGAGGCGTAGACATGAGTTTGAGGGTTTCATTGTCTGGAAGAGAAGTTGATCAAATATGTTGAAACTAAAAAGGCAGATTACACCCCAGATATGTGTAATCTCATATACACATATATTGTCCTGATAGATCCATGTTTAGAGGTTGTTACCGAGGACCCCGGTTTCCTGGACCCCGCCGAATCTCTGCATGACACGAATGGCTTTCTCAATCCCTTCTTTGGTCTGCAGTTTACTGGTGCGCGGGTCAGGAGGAGGAAGGTAGCCATATCTGCTCAACCAGTCCTGCACAGAAAACAAGGAAATCAGAAACAAATTGGGTAATTTGTGGGTTTTTCAAATAATGATGACCACAGCACAGGATGTTGGGACATAAAGACATGTAAAGCCTTTGGTGGTGATTCACTTGTCAGTTATGGGCCCCATTAAAATAAATAAACAAATGCTGATGTCATAGAGGATATTTATTACTATAGGTCAGACCAAGTACGTTCCTCACAATGGAGTGAATCAGCCTTTTTTACTCATTAATATTATATCATCCTTGTTGAGTGAGTTGCTTGATGGGATAAAGGCTGCGTACATTTGACAGTTGGCATACCGCAAATTCTCTTCAGATGAACAGAGTAGAAAAAACGACTGCAAGTGAAATAGATGACGAATCAGGTGTGAAAGAAGAGAATCTCGATCAGAACAAGTCAAATCTGTCTCTTACAAGTGATTTTGAAACCTGCCCTTCCGCCTGCATTGCCTCCACCCTTGTACTGTGTTAGCAGTTAAAAGGAAAAGGTAGTGGCTCATTTGTCAACAGTTGTCTTTTGGTGGGTTTTACACTGCAAAAAAATACCCACCACAAGTAGTTTAATTTTGTACTCAGTATTTTATTTCCACCAAAAAATAGATCGTTTTTTTAGCTAATTCTAGTGGTTTATTTTAGTTTGTATTTTTTTTAACGGATACTGCTTTTGAAATAGTATCCAAGCTGTATGATTTCACCTGGAAGAGTGTTTGACTTCACTTAGATTTTTATGCCACTGCAGCCCAAAACACCAGCAGCATCACACAGAATGCAAATCAAACATGAAGACTTTTACGGAGGCAGAAGTGAAACTTTACATTTTTTTACTCACACAAAAAAAAAGAAGTATGTACGTATGTTGCTTTTGAGGAAGTCTTTGAGTGAACTAGACAAAGGAAGCTCGCAGATCTCTAAATTGTGTAACTTTCATGATTTAAACTTAATAATCACTGAAGATGTGCCATTGCAATCAACTTGTTGTAATAGCTTGAATGCAGTGTTCAAAATCAGTATGCTGAAAACATAATAATGACCACTTAGGATTGTCATTGTTATTTCAAACATACTTTTACCTGAAAATACACAACAAAATATGGATATGATGCCTTTTCTTTGTGTTTTTTTAAACCTCAGGGGTCATATGGAGGATGCTTCCTGTGAACCAGCCTCTCTGCAATACATTATCATGACTCCCTGATTGTCTTATTTATCAGATATAAATCTCTGTATGCCTGATGCAAACATTGGCCCCACACGTATTCACAATTGAATACAACACATGCAGGAACATATGCAAAGTGATTTCCCCCAAAAAAACACTGCTGATGGTTTGAAATTTGACTAACTTGATGTATAAATATTTGTTACTAAATTGTACATATTTAGTATTTAAAATACGTTTTTGACCCACAATTAGAACTCTAATCAAAGTGATAATTCCTCGATTAACCTACTATCACATAAATAGGCTGAGCAAAAGCAATCCTATGATATGTATATACAAAGTAAAAGATGTCAAGTACATAATAACGCTCAATAACACAAAACGCTAATTTGAATTACTTATCAATAATCAAAGGGCAGCAACACACACATTGAACAGTGTTGGTAGAGTAACATGTTTTGTTTTTTTATCTCTCTCTAATAAATATAATGAACTCACCACGGCTCTGTACTGCTCCAGTGCTGCTGATATGTTTCCCGTTAAGGTCAAAAGCATCAACAGCAGAAGACCCAACTCCATTCCCTGCAACAACAAAAAACGCCTCATTGTCATCACAGCACTTATCATTCAGAGAAAACATCTGAGACATTTCTTGTTTCTAATTGTACCAGCTTCCTCCAAACCATCCCAAACAAAGCTCACCGTTGTCTCTGCTTTGGCGCTTCAGCCTCTCTTGGGACTAGGCTGGGCTGATCGATCACCAGCCTGCTCTCTGTGGCTCTGCCCTTCCTTCTCTCTCTGTAACAGAGAGTCGTTGATGCTTGTGGTTTCCACTAACCGCCCTTCATACCGAGATCTTTGATCGAAAGAGGGAGCAGGAGGCGCGATTTGCTACAGGTACAGGTGAGGAGATGCAATTAAAGTATGAAGTTCTCTTCCATTTGGTCACATATTTTTCTGAATGTGGTTTTGTATACTAATATGCTATATATTATTCTGCTATTATTATTTCTGCAATTATAAATGGTATGCTATTTGTTTTGGTTACCCCTGAAGTATACAATTGAAGATACTAATCAACTGTAAATAAATAAATGAACAACAATGAATAACAAATTATTTTTAAATTGATTTTTAATGGTATACACTTCCTGTCTGTGGTTGTGCCCCCCCTCTAACATTTCTCCATGTTGCCTCCAATTTCTCATCAAGTACAGTGCATTACATGACATTACAGTCATTTAGCAGACGCTTTTATCCAAAGCGACTTACAGGAAGTGTATTCAACATAGGTATTCAAGAGAACTACTAGTCACCAGAAGTCATAAGTGCATCTCCTTTCTTAAACAAGCATCTCAAAGCATAAACCAGAGCAAAAGTATAGTGCAGAGGCAAGTTACTACGAAAACAATAATTGCAACAGACTAATCTGAATATAGTAAGTGCTACAAACTACTACGAATAGGATAAGTGCAGTAAACAAATACAAATTCAATAAGTGCAGCGAACTGATACGAATACAGTAAGTGCAACAACTAATATGAATGCAATAAGTGCTACGAGGAAGGCTCAGGGTAGTACTTCTTGAAGAGGTGAGTTTTCAGCCTGCGCCTAAAGATGGGCAGCGACTCTGCTGTCCTGACGTCAGTGGGGAGTTCATTCCACCACTGGTGCACACACCAGACCTTCACCTTCACTTTATTTAAGACCCAGAAAACAAAACAGTAAACCCCCATACTGGAATACCATTGGCCCCATGTTTTCTATATATCAGTCAAATTGTGGTCATTTGATGAAACACAACTTTATTTAGGAAAATAAACGTGTATTGTCATTCTCTTCCTGTCCAGCAGATGCCCTCAGACTTTTTCTCACCTGACTCCCTAATCAGCCCTTCAGTATGGAACTGCCCACAATCCCTCTCCGATTGTCAAAGTTGTCATGTGCTTCTTGTCTTGTAGCTCCCGTTACCTGCCTGTTTTTGGGTGTTTTCGCCTGATTGGTCGCCTTCCCAGCTGTGACCCTTGCTGGTTTTGAGATTCCTGTGCTTGCCTGTAAGCATATACCTTTACTTTGGCATTACATGACTGAATTGATCCTGTCTGCTTGCATTGTCTGTGTTTGGATACAATCCTGCATCCCGTGAGTTGTTACAATGTGAGCACAGTTCAAACTAAAATGCTAACTTACTCACAAGTTGGCAAGAAATAAAATTCAGAAACAAACTGACATACAGTGAACCAGGGGCTTCTGGGGGCCCTTGAGATCTGGGGCCTGGGGTGAATTGACTATTTTGCTGCGTTGGTAATTCAGCCTTGTGGCCAGGCATTCCTATTGCCTGATATTTACTTATTGCAGATGTATGAGTATCAGAGTATATGTCAGCTGATAAGTAACACAAAGTGTATGTTTGTTTTTAGTAGAACTATATATTATAAGTAACATTGTTCACCTTCCTTCGTGAATCGCCTGTGTCTGTCATGTTTGAGTGCTTAGCAACCACAATATCCTGCTTTCATTCTGACCTGAAGATGACTTTCTATAACAGTTTGAGGACACCCACACTGTCTCTCTGAACCTCTCCCACAATGGGGCTTTTTTTCCACTATTACCACACACACACACCTTATATTTGCTCGCCATTTTTGAGTTGAAAGTCCCCTTTCAAGAACCTGCTGTAAGGGCCTCCTTCAGGTTGGTGGCCTTGCCCACCTCTGGTGCAACAGATTGCTTGGTTGTCGACATTAAAATCAGTCAACAACACTCACTAAAGTTTGATAAACATGATTTGTTTTTGTCTGAGAAATCAATTTGTCTGAGAAAATGTTTGCATTGTCTTTGTTTTTTTGCCTTCCTTTATGATATAGTATAGATGAAAATAAAATTCTGATATTATTATATATTTATATTAATATTGGCAATCCTGATCCTCCAAATATATATCATCATGGGAAAAAACTGTGAGTAAACAATATTAGTTGAATTTTTTTTTAACTACTATTTTTCAAAGCTAGGTCCTTCTAATACATTTGGGAGAAATTGATGATGCTGCATTTATCTGGAGTGCACCGGCATCTCGCCTCTTATCTTAGAGTCACATCATGTTTGTGAGGGTGTATGTTCATCTCTCAGCAGAGCATCACTGGTATTGTCTCTCCCTCTTCCTCCTCTCTCGTCTTTAATTTCTGTCCATCCTCCAGGGGCCATCTGAGTCATGCCATTAGCACAAAATGCTGCCCTGCTAATGGTTGGCCAGTTTCCGCCATGTCCACTTCATGACGGACGACCCCATTTATGGTTAGCCCCTTTTGAAGGAGTGTGGATTTTTTTGTCGCGTTAGTCATTTGTGTTGTTAGTCACGTGACCCAAATTCATAATGTAGAAATTTTGTCAATTCTCTCCACAAATTCCTGAGTGTCCCAATAGATGCCACTCTATTGTGGACTATTCATAGAGAATGTATTAATAAGAAGAAACACAGCAGTGCATTTACTTTCTTTGCAGACTCTTTTTAGATCTGAAGATCTGAATCCAGAAGATATAATGTGATAAGTTTAATTCCCATGAGTGTTTGTGTAATGTGTAACTGTATGTTCAGCCTGTGTAAACATATCTTGAACAGCACTGCTGAAGGATGAAAAATGGAGTACAGAGGAAACACTTCATAGACAATAAAGTTGTATCGTTTTAGGGTTGAGAGCTGAGAAAACAAAACACAGACCTTAAACACACTAAAATTCTAAGTAGGAGTAAGAGGAACTGCAGAGTTTGGTGATAATCCTTTGCGAGCCATTTTAATACATGTGTTGATGATTATCTTATCAGAACCACATATCAGAAATAAAGCCCCCTGAATACATATTCATTACACACAGTTTTATTTTCATTAAAGGGATCCAAGGCCTTTACAAAAGGGTTGACTCTTGGTAGCTATACAGTACTAACACAACACACAACGACAACAGAAACAACACAGAGGACTTGTGTGAACGAGTGAAAAGACAAATAAATAAGAGTTGAAAGACATTTCAGATAAGAGATGCATAACTGAGATGCATCAACAAAACCAATAGTCAGAGGAAAGTGAGCAGAGGTTCAAACCCTGCAAAGTACAGTAACGCTTTTGTACAATACTCGATTCATTTCTGCAAGTTTCTGATTGTCGATAGCGGCTTATTTTTGGTCATGCACAGTTGATGATGTTGCATTAATTTCACAGTTTTTTTTCCTTTTTTTTTTAAAATCACCTATACCTCCCAGCTTTGATTGTCAGTCTCTGAAGTGTTTGATGGTTTGAAGGCAGCCTCTTAGTTTGCTGTGTAGTGATTCTTGATTGTCTCTGGCCGATGGATATGGTTCATTAGTGATGTACAAAAAAAGTCACCGCCAATTTAAATGTATGTTTCACTGCTTAATCTATAATGGAATTGCTTATGTTTTTAGATCGATCAGATAAAAAGTATTCATATATTCATATATATATATATATATATATATATATATATATATATATATATATATATACTGTATATATAAAACAAAGAGAAAATGTAATTTCTTTACTGTAGTTTTTGGCAAAAGTCATTTAGGAAACCTGTAAAAGAGTCATATTTTTATGTTCAGCCTAGCATCGGACAATATCTGATAGCAATATTGATCTGGTGGGTCCCTAATGATATCGTTTTTGTGCTTTGAGGATGATTCGAATCCACAGCGTGCTACATTCCTCCCTCCAATAACATCTGACAATAATCCACTGTTATCTTCATCATACACAGAGGTCTGTACAAAAATATGCAGTATCAGTCTTAGTGTAATGTTTCTGGCAGGGTAGGTAAGACTTAGTTTTTTATGGTAACTTTTTTAAGTTTTAGTAAAAGTGATTGCCGTAAGCAAGTCGAAAAAATCTTCACAGTAGCCTCACACAGCTTATGCTCATGGAACAAGCCTGCTATCACAACATCACTGAGCTGCTCAAGTAACAGGAAACTGTGGTTACACTTCACAATACAGACATCTGCTGGCATTTACTTAGTACTGAATCACATATTAATTTCCGTGTGGTAAAATTATAACATTATCCTGCCTTTTGCTCTGCATGTGGAAAAAACTTATTTTCCACTTTTGATATTTTGAAAATTCAACACTTTTTTACTATTTTTTATGAACTTTGGAGGCATTTAAGTTTATGGGCTATGAGCTTTTAGTAACGTCAGGTCAGATCAAATTTGTTTAAACATGTCACAAAATAATCTAAGCTCAAAAGTTCACTTATTGGCTTTTCAGAGCTTTCAACCACATCTCAGTGTATTTAAGGGACTGACAAGTTGAACTTTTTATCCAGAGTACATTTTCTTTTTCCCTTAATTTTTGGTAAAGTAAAAGCCAAAATGTAAATAATAAAATATAGTAAAACTTTGAAAGGGTCCAATCCTCAACTATCTATTGATAAAACGCACCGTCACATGTTGCATCTCCACAGACAATGTAATTTAAACCCTAATTTTGTACTAAATCCTAAACACACCTCAAACTGATCCTATATCTAATCCCAACTTCAGCCCTATAATTAGCACACTATCATAACAAAAGAAGTGCAACCTGATAATACTAAGCAAATACCAGCATGACCAGAGTACTGTCAAGTGCAACCAAAGCTGCTCTTGGCTGAATTTGTAAACATTAAATGCATTTCAGGGTCTGCAACTTGTTGAGGCCCCCTCTATATCTCAGTCCTGTGCTTCCTTAAAACCTGTGTCACCCCACTTTGTTTTCTTGACACTTTTTTTGTTACATGCCCTTTTTTTCTTCTTTTGTTGGCAGCCGTTGTCTGTTGTTCACTGTAATCTGGCCCAGTACTGACCCAGGTTATGACTCATGGTCTGCTGCTCAGTTCCTGGAACCTGGACCGGCACTGAAACGCCGGGCGATATGAGCCCTGAATGAAGGAGAGGGAGAAGAAAAGCAGATTCAGTTACTCAGTCTGTGGAGTTTCAATCCAGCAGGTGCTCACAGGAGACAAAACACAAAGGCATAACATAAAGTCTCTGCACCTGTTGAATAAAACCATATCTACCAAGAAATTACTCACCAGTGTTGGAGTTGGCCGAGGACGGAGTTTGCAGATGAGGGGAGGAGTACGCCGATGAGTCAAAGCTGCGTGGAGCAGATGGGGATGGAGGTAACATGCAGGAGTAGGAGGAGGCCGACTGGGGAGGAATAGACTGAGAGGGTGGAGGAGAAAGATTTGGGTTAGATAAACATTGAAACAACAAACTATCTAAGATAACATATAACCTACTTACCATAAAGTTGTAAGTATAATTGTTTATTGCTGTTTATTACAACATGTACTGTAATTGCAGTTTAAATTGGCGGCATTTGACCACATGGTGGTGCTAGAGTGGTGTTGTATGGTAGGAGGAAAGCACAACAGAAGCCCACATTTTTTTGCATTACATATGCAAAATGATTTCAACTATATTCTTATGTTTATTCTTGTTCTGTGTTTTATTCCTACATTGATAATTGTTTTTTATTACTATTATTGTGTTTGGCTACTACAACTACCTACAACCTAATGGGTATTTGAATAAAGGATTGCTAAACAAGAAACAAAGAAAACTGAAAAGTCTGCTCACTGTGATTTATGCAGACGATATCATTTAATGCACAGATGTAAATAATAATCTGGTTTTTTTTCTGGCACCCGTGCATGATATCTCATAGACATTGATATAAAGTAATAAACAAAAATATGTGTATTTATTTTCATGCTGCTTTTAGGAAGCTTTTGCAGGAAACTATCTAGTTAAAAAAATGATTATGTTACTTATGATCCCCAAACAATGGCTTAATCTGCAAAACTCCTTTTGACCGCACTGATTATTTGTGTCCATCACACAGTGAAGCTTTAACATTCAAACTGTTACTGTTGAGAAATCTGCTTTATAAACTTTGATGAATAAAGAGAATGATATCACATTCTGGGAAGCCTTTCAGTTGTCAATCTTATGGAGCTATGAGCGAGTCTTTTTATGAAGGAATTTCCTAATCAAACCTAATCAGGATCAAGATTTGAAAGTGTTTTTGACGAATCACGACTTTGTTCTCTTTAAGAAACTCATTATCATATTCAAAATACCTTTTATAATTCAATAATTTTCTGTCTGTTTTAAGGTTTGTGTGTTTTATTTAGGTTACCTTGTAGTATTAATATTGTTATTATTATTATTTGTATTATTATTATTAGTAGTAGCAGTATTATTAGTATTATTATTTATATTATTGTTGTTGTTAAAATATTAAATATTGACATGAATAATAAATAATGTATAATGTAACAACAATATTAAGATATTTGATAAAAAGAAGAATAAATGATGTTGTTTTTACTAACATTAGAAGGTGTTGTAGTAGTAGTATTTATATCTGTGGTAGTCTTAATTAATTTATGTATTCATTTTCTTAGTCGTATGTTTTATAACCTTGACGTATATGAGTTAATAAACCATCTCTGCTCTGTGACGATGACCTGCTTTAGTAAAGTTTGGAAGGTGCTGATGAATGATGAATGATGAAAAGTCCAACCTGGACTCCAGATGAGAAAACTGACAGGGAGCTGTAGCTGGGCAGGGACGACTCAGCCTGACTCAACATGGACCCTGGAGAGAGACACACAGAGCGAGATGGTGAGCACACACACACACACACACACACACACACACACACACACACACACACACACACACACACACACACACACACACACACACACACACACGCAGTTACACACACGGGAAGGGAACACCTCACAGTGGAAATATAGATGCATGCACTCTAATGGAGAAACTAATGGTTTTCCAGCTTGCAAATGTCCCTCTCAGCAAATGTAAATGCTTTAGTTGTAACTGATGTGCTGTATGATTGACCCAATGAACACATGAATTGTAATTAGAGCCCTGCAGTGTATTGTGTTAACCTGAACTGCTGCCGTGCTGCTGATGGTAGACAGATGTGTTGAAGGAAGTGGTCAGAGGGGCTTGGCTCTGTGAACAGGAAGTCACACCCCCTGACCTCCTTTGATTGCGCAGCTTCTCTTCCCTCCTCCACTTGGCTCTTCGGTTTGAGAACCACACCTGTCCATCAAAGAGTCCTGTCAGGCTTTTTTTATCATGACAATCTGCATGTTGTAACAGGTTAATCATGTATCAATTATAAAAATCCTAGTTCTCTTACCTGTATCCTGGCCTCGGGTAAATCGATCTTGTTTGCCAATCTCTCCCTCGCAAAGACATCTGGGTAATGTGTCCTTTCAAACTCTGTGGAAGATATTTACTAATGTCAGACACACAGTGTGAGTCTTAATCGAGGATGACAGGACTACAGAGAGCAGCTCGCCTAATAACCCTCGATGCGTGTTAACATGTTTATGTGAAAATAAATCAAAAGATTTGGGTAGATTCAAACAGAAATAAAATTTAATGACCTATTAATTATTTTGACAGATACCCATCTGCATATAAAGTAATTACTGCTTAAGATCATTAATTATCTCATCATGGAATACACAAATCCAGGAAGCTGAGATGTATCCTTACAACCATATTTGAAATATTTATCTGTTGCACTTTGTATAAATGATTTATCATTATGGAACACGCAGAAAGTTCATATCAAGTTGAGAAGCTGCAGAAGAAGCTTAGCACTTTATTTCAAAGTAGGTTGACTAAAATAAAGCTGGAAAAAATCCTTATAGATTAAAATTTTGTCATAATCTATTCTCCTAATTCCGAGTATCTAAATTTGTTTCTGTGTCTCACTTATCAGCAGAAACATTTAATAAAAACTATCAGTATTCCTATCTGCTGTTCTGACTTACAGCATATAACAGTCACAGAAGCTTGAGGAAAGTAAGGTCCTGACTCAGCCGTGAGTTCGTATCAATGAGACTTTCTGTATCTGAGTATCATTTCTCATTGTGGCAGTTAATTTAAAGTTGACAAAGTGTTGACATTTTTGTTGTTGACAAGTCTAAACGAGAATATGCCTCACCCTCTAACTGACAGTCTGAGTCATCCTAATGAACTCTGAAGTTTCAGGTCTGGTAACGGAGAGTCTTTATAGATCTGAGCTGTCTACACTTATGATGCTTAACATTAGTTTAGCATGTCAATAAAATGTCACAGACACAGTGCGTTTATATATATATCATTTTGAACATATAATATTGACAGGTTACCAGCATTGTAAATAACCCAAAACTTAAACTCCCACTGGTAACACATGTTTTATAAATCCATATTACAAAGACTGCTCTATTAATTAAGTCTGTCTCACAAATTGTTATAATTGGCTTGGTTATAATTGGCGTCTGTGTCAACACATGATTGTTATTGTGCCTTGGCCCTGCACGGAGGTCAGTGTACCTCATTAATGTCATTTGTACTGAGTGACCACAGTGATACATTTCCACTCGGCTGCACAGTGGACATTGCGTCCTGATTTAGCTCAAGGGCCTGCTGCAGCCACATCCAGTCAAGGGTGGCTTTCTGATCCCTCTCTGTGGATATCGGGCTACGAGCTCCGGGTCTCGCTGCATAATACAAGCATAGTAATGATGCATTATCAAAACTCTGCTGTACACGCTGCCAGAGGCTTTTTTCGGAGCAGATCAGGAATATTTGTGGAGTTCAGATTGTGGATAATTTGCATTTGGAAGTGATCATGGGAGGCAATGTTTGCTCTCCCGTGCAGAGATTGATAAAAAAAATTCTACTGCTAAAATATTTCCTCATTGTTACTCATATTTATGTCCCCTGCCATTTCCCAAAAAGCTGTAAACAAGGTGTAAAGACTTCAGTCCAATAGCCAAGGTGTTGGCAGGGGGGAAAGGCAGCAGGACAAGCCGCGTCATGACATACTGTGGCGTGGCTCATGCCCACGGAGGGCGGCGATTGGCTGAAAAGCAAAGCCAGAGCTGTGCGTGCTTGCATGGCCTGACCTTTCTCCAGAGCCTCGATCTGCTCCTGTGTGAAGCTGGTCCTGTTCCTCTGCAGCTTCCTCTTGAGCTGCAGCCTCAGCTGAGACTCCTCGCCCTCGTCCCTCTCCACGGGGACTCCTCCCCCTCTGACCGTTCCACCTCCCCCTGCCTCCCCCCCCAGGCTGCCCTCCGTGTCCAGCAGACAGCCCTCAGACACTGGCAGAGAGGAAGGTGACAAAAGAGACGTGGGAGTGTCAAGAAAATTCCTACATCGGATTATTAGAACAACAGAATTTATGCGTTGAACTAAACAGGAAGTCAGTGAGGCAGCCACAAGTGACTGCTGCTCTTCATATGGTTGAAATTTGGTGACATTTAACTGATGACCTGTGAGCACTGACATATGCTGAAAATCTCCCCTCACCTGTGCTGTGTTGCGTCTGAACGCTGGTGGGGTCATGGTACCAGTTGTTAGGCCCACTCCAGTTTGAGCCGCTCTGCAGGTTCAGCATGGTTAACTTCTCATACATGCTACGAGTGTCCAAACCACCATGAAGAGAAATGAAAAAGCAGTCCTGTCCCGTGTGTCCGCCCCTGTTTACTGTCACCTTTGGCTCCTCTCTCCCTCCTACGATCCTTACAATCCTTCCTCCTGGAGGGGGGTTAGGGGAAGGAACGAAGAGGAGGAGAAGAAGAAGAAGAAGAAGGAGGAGGGGTTCATATCGCATGAGTTCACACATGGTCGGCATTGTGGCGAATTAGCCTCATGATGACAGACAGATATGGAGTTTGTTACATGCCCGCTGTCGTACCGTGTGTGTGTTATACATTGGTATGCTAGTATACCATGGGGAGCAAAGGTACATTAGAACCCACTCTGAAAGCAATGACATTTATTATGCTACTTGCTCTTAGCTCTATCTCTTCTGGTAAGCACGAGCTCCAATGCACACATGTATGGTTGAAAAGACAATGCATTTACATGTAGCCTCAAACTGGCATCGTACACACACAGCGGCTTTATGAACAAGACATTCAAACCAACCCCATGTTAAACTTTCAGTATAAGACATTAAGTGCTAAAGTATGTCCGTAAACATCATTATCTGCCAAAATAGGTAAAAGTCTAAGTCTGAGGAGGATGAAAGCTTCTCTCTGCTCCTTGTCGTTTCTTGCGTTTCTCTTTTATTTAAGAAAATACCTCTTTGGAGAGGGATGCAAAGGTCAATACTGAGCCAAATCTCATAAACTACTTCAGCAGCACGATGTCAAAGGTCAAACTTTAATCATTTGGGTGAAGCAGCTCCGAAACAACATATTCAATTCCAGAAATTATCCTAGGACGGCAAAGTAACTTGAGGTCCATCTCTAAGCCTCAACCAAAGTCCACATTAACGAACGGATCCCAGCCCAGAATGATACCAGAATAAAAGCACTGAAAAGCTGATTTTTTTGTAAACTTACCAAGTGTCCAGGTGGAATGATGCAGCGGGTCTTGTGTGTTACTTTCCTCCTCTGTGGACCTTTATTCCCCTGCTAACCCTACGTCCCTTGTTCTCCAGCTTTGTTGACAATAACTGTGTGTATGTGTGTGTAAAGCAGAGAGTAGGAGAGAGATGGAGAGTGAGACAGGGTGAGAGAGAGTGAAAGAGGGAGAGGGGGGGGCTCTGGAGAGAAATGCGTCTGCGGGCACTCTTGTCCTCCAAGCGATGGAGAGAGAGAGAGAGAGAGAGGAAGAGAGAGAGAGAGGGAGAGAGAGAGAGAGCGAGCCACCGAGGGGTGACAAAGTGAGTCAACATCAGTGTCAAGTTTGAACTTAATGCCAGCAAGAGGAGGAGGGGAGGCCGAGAGAGTGGAGCATAAAGCACAGATAATGGAGAGATAGTGGATGATAAATAGACGATGGAATTCAACTTTAACCATAAATTGCACATAAATACAGCGTATAATCGGCAGTCAAGTGTGCTAGCTTTTCACACAAACACACGTGCAACCAGTCAACTCATATTATCTGATTAAACTTAAAGTTCACACTAGCAAGGATTCGTTTTCATTTGATCCTCATTTGGATGTTTTAAAACTTTGATAAAGCTTTGACATGTTAACATGCATCTGCTGTCATATTGTATTGTGAAATAAAACATTCAGCAGCTGCACACAGAAGCAGACATTTTTAGGCAAGAATAAAATATAATTATAATTATTTACTGACGGATGTTATTATTATTATAAATAGTATTATTATTATTATTATTATTATTATTATTATTATTATTATATAGATTTCAGTATGTTTAAGACCCTGAAGCTTTATACATTGTTGTAAAAAATATATATTTACGAAGATATATTTCTCTGTAATGGTTAGTAGTAATATTAGGCTTAATAATAAGTTATTGTATTGATTTTTCTATCTGCTTGAGCCCCTGATATGTTGTCAAACATCAAAACATGTTAAAACCTATTACCACACAGTTTTTTGGTAGAGATGATTTATAATCTGATTTTTGATAACTTGTTTAATTAAATTGTTTTATATTTGGTTTTTTTTATTGTAGCCTAACATAGTAATAAAGATGTTAATGTTTCAAATATTATATTTAACCCTATTGAATGCCTAGATGTGTTAAATAAGGATTAGTTATGACTCCATTCACTAATGTAGCAATGTAAGCAAAACCTAAATATTTTCATAATATAAATATATATTTATAAAGACTATAAAAAAGCAAAATTCTTGTTACAGACTGTATAAAGGTAAAAAAGGAGCAAGAACAGTGGTGGAGAAAGCATTAAGATCCTTTAGTTGAGTAAAAGTACCAATATCCCACTATAAAAATACGCCATCACAAGAAAAAGTCATAAATTCAACATTTTAATCACGTAAAAGTACAAATGTGTTATCAATTAAAGTATCTCTAAGTAAATATGCAGAATGATTACATAATATTATTATATATATTATCATTGCATTATCGTTATTACATTTTTTCAATTTGTTTTTGCCTTCATGATACCAAGGTTGAAGACAGGAAAGGGAGAGTGAGAGGGCGAGTACGACATGCAGCAAAAGGGCCGCTGGTCGAATTGGAACCCAGGATGCTGTTGTTCTTGCAGGTGAACAACAGCATCCTGATGATGATTAGTAGTAATATTAGGCTTAATAATAAGTTATTGTATTGATTTTTCTATCTGCTTGAGCCCCTGATATGTTGTCAAACATCAAAACATGTTAAAACCTATTACCACACAGTTTTTTGGTAGAGATGATTTATAATCTGATTTTTGATAACTTGTTTAATTAAATTGTTTTATATTTGGTTTTTTTTATTGTAGCCTAACATAGTAATAAAGATGTTAATGTTTCAAATATTATATTTAACCCTATTGAATGCCTAGATGTGTTAAATAAGGATTAGTTATGACTCCATTCACTAATGTAGCAATGTAAGCAAAACCTAAATATTTTCATAATATAAATATATATTTATAAAGACTATAAAAAAGCAAAATTCTTGTTACAGACTGTATCAGTTAAAAATGCCATTAACAAAAGCATGCTCTGCATTTGTTTGTCTTGTTTTCATTATTGAATAATCTGCCGGGTTTTTTTTCTATGGTCCATAAAACTGCAGAAAATTGAGAATTATTTTGTTGTTGTTGCAATTTTAAGCTATTTGCCTTTTTTGGCAATCGTGCCAAATCCCAAAGATACCCAAAATTGTATTTACAACGATGTAAGAAAAAGCAGCACGTTCCCATATTTGACAAGCTGCAAATGTTTGGAATTTTTTGTTTGAAAAAAAATATTGAAACCATAAATCAATGATCGAATGAGTTGGAGTTTACATTTTGTTGATCATCTAATTAATTATATGACTAACTACATTTTCAGCTCTATGTTGAGCTTATAAGGATTGAGTGAATAATCCTATCACCAGTAATTTAGGCCTACAATGCAGTCAAGGTGTTGTAGATAGGCAGGTAATGTTACCACAGTTTCTTTTTTAACACAAAGGCTAAACTATTCACATAGTTTAGGTAACCGTGTTTCCCAGAGCACCTAGGTATTGTTCCCTCACAACAGAGGTATTGTCCTCCTGCCTTAAGACACTGAGCTTAAAGCTATGGGACAATAAACAAAAGGCATTGTCTGGCCCCAGAGCGGGTTTAAGGAGCACCATACAGAAACCCTTGGCGTTGAGCACACAAGGTCTATGTGAGGCGTAAGTAATGACGCAGGTATGACGGTATGTATGGTGGAGTCAAAGAGCGAGCAGAGTGGAACTGGGGTTTAAATTTATCTTTTTGCAGTGGAGGGGAGAGCAGAAGAGAGAGATGAAAGATGGAAGTGGGGAGGCAGAGGGGAGAGATAGAGAGTGAAGAGGAAGTATGTGACTTTGGGGTGGGTGTTGGGGCTTGGGGATGGGGAGGGTGCCAGCTTGTTTTATTTCCGGTTGACAAGACTTTGCGCTCCCTTTCTCTCTGTCGCTCCCTCTCTCTTTCATACTATGCTATTCTTTCTCCGCTGCCCCCATTGCTCTGCCCCCCCCCCCTTCTCTGTTACTTTCCTCCAAGATGTGCCTCGGAGAAAGGAAAGGACTTGACAAGTTCAAAGGTAAAAAAGGAGCAAGAACAGTGGTGGAGAAAGCATTAAGATCCTTTAGTTGAGTAAAAGTACCAATATCCCACTATAAAAATACGCCATCACAAGAAAAAGTCATAAATTCAACATTTTAATCACGTAAAAGTACAAATGTGTTATCAATTAAAGTATCTCTAAGTAAATATGCAGAATGATTACATATTATTATTATATATATATTATCATTGCATTATCGTTATTACATTTTTTCAATTTGTTTTTGCCTTCATGATACCAAGGTTGAAGACAGGAAAGGGAGAGTGAGAGGGCGAGTACGACATGCAGCAAAAGGGCCGCTGGTCGAATTGGAACCCAGGATGCTGTTGTTCTTGCAGGTGAACTTTACCAGTGGCGCTACTGCATTATTATCACTGATACTCAAACAAATAAGCAGCATTTAATGTTTACAGCTGGTCGAGGTGGAGCTCATTTACGCTCCTCTATCCAATGCTGGATAGCTTCATGTATAAACGATGCTTTATAGGTTTCAAGATCATGTGTAAAATCATAATCTGCATATTAACTATATCTGTCAAGTACAAATCGTACACGAAAAAAATACAATATTTGCCTCAGTAATATTAAGTGTAGTAGAAGTAGGCTATCAAGCAGAAAAAAAAGAATATATCCATGTACACGTACCTCAAAATTGTACTTTTGTAGAATATTTATGCAAATAAACTAAATGAGTGAAAGTTGAGTAACAAACTGATTAGGTAATTCAAAACTAAACCTGAAAAAGTGGTATTAACCCCACACACATCATTATTATCCCAACCCACTTGTTTTCTATCTGGCTACCCTATTTGTTTTGCCTTTATTCAGAAATCATTGTTGCATCTTATTGTGTTCCAGTTGTTGGAATGTGGCTTAACCTATGTGATCCCTATGTGCTGAGTGCAATAACGTGTGTGTGTGAGTGTCTGTGTGTGTTTGTGTGTGTGTGTGTGTGTGAGGCGGCGCGTGCTTCACTGCAAAGATTCATGTAGCTCCGGGACATGCATTTTTTTTTAGTGCATCTTGTTAGTTCATTCCTGTCACCTCTCTCTCTCTCTCCCTCTCGCTCTCTTTCTCTCTCTCGCCATCCCTTGCTTTTTCAGCGCCGAAGGGGGGATGGGGAAGGGGTGGTGGACGGGCCTGGGAGGGGAGGAGAGGGGGAGGCGGCGGCGGTGGAGGCAGTCACCATGGTTACAATGCCACGACAAATATTCATCAAGTCGTTAAAATAAAAACAAACTGGAGTGCATTATAATTGCTCTTACTGACTGGATCCTATAATGTGTTCATATATTATGAGTGAGAGGAGCAGAGTGGATGGGGCTCACACACACAAAAAGACTCTCTTAGGGATTAAAAAAAAAAGTGAATATCAGCTGACACATATGAGACACACGCACACACATTTCAAGTTTTAGTGTATAACTTTATTTTTCCATTACCAGTTTATGGAATTCCCTATGAGTACTTTGGTGAGTCTCTCCTTTCTTTTCTCTTTGTCCCTCCATCTCTCTCTCTTCCTCTGCTGTTGTGTAGCCCGAGGCGATACTGTGATGTGTCCTCCCTCTGTCCCTCCCTCCCTCTCCCTCTCTCTCTGTCCCTGTCACCTTCAATTGCTCTGTGAAACTAGACACACTGCCTGGGGCAGGGAGGCAGGGAGGGAGGGAAGAGAGGAAAAGAGAAAAGGGAAAAGAGAGACGGACCGACAGCTTTATAGACAGAGAGAAGAAATAAACATTAGGTGTCATGAAACAGAAATAAATAAATAGGGTAACCACAGCCCGGATGTGTGGCACACTACAAAAAACAATTAAATTAGTTATGTGTAATGTTCTTAATCCTGCCAAAAACACTCAAACGTATTCGCACTGGAAAAAGTGGAACCATACAATAAATGACATACAAACACATCTACCCATTTAAGACAGTGTTTGACCTTTTGACCTGGGTGGTTTATGCTGTGGCTTAATCCTACAGGGATGCTCCAGCTGCTATAACCATGCACGTTGCTTTTCCTTGAAAAAGATTCCTGTTAAACTGGTTACGTTCCACCAAGGAGTGCTCACTACAAACACAGGGTAAAGTGTGCCTAACTGCACGCTACGGTGAATGTTTATAACAAGAAAACTGCTCATAAATAAAGAGGTTTTTTTTTATTATAGAAACCAGACAAATTGCATTATTAGATTAAACTGAATGTTTCGGGGCTATTTTATTCGATTGTCATTTATATGTCTACAACAGAAAGTTGATATTTTAATCCCTGATAAAGCTTTGACATGTATCTGCAAATTTGAAGGTAACATAAGAATATGCAATATTTTTTAGGTAAAAATAATATGAATATTATGATATTAGGTTTAACATCACATTATATTGATAAACTGTCAAATCTATCTGCTGTCAATTACCAAAATACATTTTATAAATCATTTTTATAAATCATCTCTGGAATACCCAAATTAATGCAATGCAACAATAAAACAGTTAACAGGCTATATGTTCTATATACTGTATAGTGAATATTAAAATCGCGCGGGATAACTGCATAACTTGTACAAACTGTTTCATGCCTATAAACTACGAAAATGGCCATTTTGTCGGACGAGAGTGCAAAATAAAAACCGGAAAATGTAGTTTACCTGTGACAATATCAGGAGGAGAATCTGATTCGTCTGCAGTTGCGTTCCCTACATTTCATTGGCTCCGCTAAACCAGGAAGGCGGGACAAGAGTTTTGATTGGCTGTTCAGTGAACAGGTCCCCATCTGTTTGTAATCAAGGCGTTTACCTGGAATTTACCTGAAACGCTTATTCGGGAATCCTGGATCCGGAGAGGAATACTGTCGACGGGACATTTTTTAATACCTATTACCTACCTGTTTCAGTCACAAGGGAGGAAAAATACGTCGAAAGGTGGATGTAACGTTAAAGAGAGTTTTTTCTTTCGTAAAGATATATCGTTAATTGTTGGCTCTGCTTCATTAGTTTAACTTCCCGAAACGGAATTTGTGGCTCCAAAAGAAAATGTCGCCAAGATTACAGTTTTATCCCATTTTTTGGTGTGTAACAGGTGAGTGTGACCCCCCCCCCCCCCCCTCCCCCTTCTGCTCTCGCCATATCTCCTGTTTCTTTGTCCACCTGTAAAGCAGACAATCTGCACTCTTAAGATAATTCAATAAACCAGATGTTTGTGTTTGTGTTTGTGTGTGTTGTGTGTGTGTGTGTGTGTGTGTGTGTGTGTGTGTGTGTGTGTGTGTGTGTGTGTGTGTGTGTGTGTGTGTGTGTGTGTGTGTAGTGTAGAAATACTACAGCTACATTGGTCAGAGTGTTCAAGGTGTCATTTGTGTTTACATTTAGGTATTTTGGCTTCCTACGCCCAAGAATGTGGCCGACCAGTGATAGTGGAGAACAGGATTGTGGGAGGGATGGACACCGTGGATGGAGCTTGGCCGTGGCAGGTGGATATACAGGTAGGTCCCACTGAAAACTCACATTAGTATCAGTTCTGCCTGTGGGTAGTTATATGTGTGGTTGAGTCTAGGTCTTGTTTATCTGCTGACCTGCTGAGAGAGGGATTTGCTTGTGATGCTGAGGTGACTCACTCTTTTCTCCCCCCCCTCCTCGGCCTCCAGACAGAGAGTCTTGGTCATATCTGTGGAGGCTCCATCATCACAAAGTACTGGGTCCTATCAGCTGCTCACTGTTTCCCCAAGTAAGAAACCTCTCCTCTGTCAAAAAATCGGCAGGTGAACTCACAGCTGAGCATCAATCCTCAGGCGCTCTCTGCTTCTTTTGTTAACCGTCAGTCATTTTATGGGAGTTATTTTTGCAATTTTGTTAAAGCCCTGCAGAGAAATCTTTTTTTTTTTTTAAGCAAAACATGTTTAACATCTTATTAACCTATTTAGAGAACCTACCACTGTTATATCAACATCTAATTGATTGTTTAAAATGTGTAATTCCTGGCAAAGTTACCTAACAGGAAGAAGAACTATCCCCCAAATCCTGCAGGCTGGCATTTATTTGCTTCATTGTCATTTGTCTAAGGACTAAAATGTTGTTCATAAAGTGATTGCAATTGTGCAGAACTTTTAGCTTTTACTAGATTATTGTAAACATCAAACCCATTTCAAGGAGCACCTGACTGGCATAACGCCATTCAACACCTTTTGTTTCACATTTGAAAGCCCCCTTGATTTCCAGTCTAGCATGTGTCATATGTTGTCCCTCCATCTTCTTTCAGTCCATACGAAGTGAGCTCTTACATCATCTATGTTGGCCGGTACCAGCTTAATGGCTTCAACCAGCACCAGTCAACGCATCGAGTGAGCCAGGTGGTGATCCCGACCGGTTACACTGACCCTCAAAGCGGCAAAGATCTGGCACTGGTGCGGCTGACCATCCCAGTAACCTGGTCAGATTACATCCGTCCCGTCTGCTTGCCTGCCTCTGGCACCCTGTTTCCAGGTGGCATGCAGTGCTATGTCACCGGCTGGGGGAACGTGCGGGATAATGGTAAGGCATCTTAGCATGTGTGCAGATAACTCATAAAGCTTCATAAGTGGCCTTTTATTTAGATTTTTATCGAAATCTGGCATGCGAATTAAATTATCCATTCCGTCTGTGTAAAAAAATAAAAAAGAATACAGAAGATTTAATATCTTTAACTGCTTATCCTGTTTCTGTTCAGGGACGGGGGTGGAGCTGATTTATTATACGCTCCTTAAATTACGTTATTATTAGATCACAGGTTAATTATTTACTTATCTTGAGAAAACGAACTTCGTTATTCCTCATGAAATCATGATCATAAAATAACACGGTGAGTGGGTGCTGGCTTTGTTTTTGTTTTATCGTATAATAATAAACAATATTTACATATTTGCAAATACAAAGAACAGAAAGTAAATGGGATACACAAAGATAAAAAGCAACAAAACAATGTCAAAAGGACAATTGATAGCATAAATTACAAACAAGATGTCTGTCTAACCGCTTTGAGGCACAAAAATATTTAAAAACATGAACATGTCTTTTTTACCATACTACCTGTCCAGCTGTAGAAATAAAGAAGTCTCACACTCCTTTTGTTCATAATCCTCCATCCGTCCCAACTATTCCCCTCAGTCCCTCTGCCAGGAGCCGGGACTCTGCAGGAAGTGCAGGTGCCAATCATCTCCCAGAGTTCATGTCAGGAGATGTACCAGACGGACCCGATGGAGCAGGTGGACATTCTGTATGACATGATCTGTGCTGGATACCAGCAGGGCGGCAAGGATTCCTGCCAGGTACTCTTGGATCAGCTGTTTGTGATACTGTGTTTACAATCACAATAAATGCTTGTATACATGAGGAAAACAAGAACCTGCATTGAAAATAACTTGGATTGATATTTTTCCGCAATCATGCATGGTCTAGTTTTTAAGGCCTTCTTTTTGAGCACTTTGATACCTCCCAGTGGTGAAAGCTGAATGACTCATGTGCATGTTTGTTTCGTTTCTTCAGGGTGATTCAGGAGGGCCCCTTGTCTGCAGTATGGTAAACGGGACCTGGGTGCAGGCTGGGGTGGTGAGTTTTGGGTTGGGCTGTGCTCACCAAAACCAGCCAGGTGTGTATGCCAGACTGACCACCTTCTCGAGCTTCATCAGCAACACCATACCAGAGCTCCATCTGTATGGCCGAGCTAATCAGAACTGGGGCGAGAGGGCTGCCGTGTTGGTCAGCTGTCTGTCCACTCTGCTGGTTCTGCTTCAGAGGTAGAACACTGTGAGTACTGGATTTCTGGGAGGTCGAACACAAACCAGGCCAAATGAAGGATGTGATTAATTATATGCCTGAACTGTGTCCAAAGTTATCCTAAACGGTAAAACTAGAAAACTGTACCTGACTTGCAAATGGTGCCATATTGAACATGAAGTGTATTATAATCTTAATTTTAGAACTATAACTTTGCATTATGATCTTTTGAAAAAAGTAGTTTTGATAGGTTTGTACTTTAAATCAGAATGAGCTAAATAAATGATGTGTTCTATATTTGAAATGAATTGTTAATTTGAATCTTAAAATCAGGTCAGTGCTCTGTTCAACTTCTGATAGCTGAGTTTGGAAATGTTTTACCAGTATCGTGTTTATGGATCAAAGCTTCACTTCATTCTTTCAAAGCTTTCTTGTATTTTATACACCCACTCTAGTACACTTTCAACTGTAAGTACTTAAGCGGTTGCCTTTGAAACAAGATCGATAACGACCCGTTTTTTGGAACAAATATTTCCTAATTTTCAGTAAACATTTCTGTAATGCAAATGATTTCAGCCTTTTGTTATTTTTAAATGAATTAAGGTTATTTTTGAATGGCCTTTCTCACAGAGAACCAACTTAATCTGTGTTTAAATTGCTTATTTTACTGTTCATTAAATATCCATAGGCAGAGACAGGTGACGACACAGTTTTCTTTATTATAAAGAAAGCGCAGCATGTCAATGGTAAAAAAGACGGCTTGGTAGTGCCTATTTAAAAAACAAAAGCTAGCTTTTAAATTAATTTGATAAGTCTTCATTAAGGGTTTTCATGCTAAAAACAAAAAATCTAAGATTTACATAAATCCATGAGCTGTCTTTTACATTCTAGACAGGGAAGGTCAGGCATCAGGGGGAATGTTATCAGAGAGGATCATGGGAGAGCCGAGTTGCAACTCCTGCTGCAGCGATTCCAGATCAGCTGGAGTCATGCGGTGAACCTCGCTCCAATCAGATAACAGGGAAGCCGAGAGGGGGGCCGAGTCATAACTGACGGAGAGGGAAAATATAGAAAGCATTAGGAGTAGTCTTCGTTTGGATCATACAAAATAAAAATAAAGAGTGTGAAAGCCAACACTTAAAGTCAAACTTGTCCTGAAATCTACAAACAGTGATGGCTGCAGCCCACTTTGCAGTATTTAAAGTCCCTCTCCACTCAAATGTGTCTTTCCTCTTGTTACTTCACTTGAAAGTTTGAGCTTCACTGTGCAGAATGATGTCAGTGCAGAGTTACCACACTAGAAGGTTTTCCCACATATATTTGTTGAAGGGTTTAGGACCAGTACATACTAGAAAATCTTAATAAGTTTGGAAGCCAATAAACCTTGAAACCTCTGGTACACATACACTGATAATTGACTATTTAGCAAAGTAGACATTTTGTATTCGGTAATAAAACAGCAGTTTTCCAGTGCTTGATAAGAGCTCATAAACACACTTCACTGCTCTCACTTGAAGAAATGTACAATGTAGCTTATTATAAGGAAGAAGTTATTGACTTAATCATTTACTAAAAACTAAATCATCGAAGAGCAAACATGAAGTCTGAAGAATGACAGTGAGATCGGATGTTTGCACTTGGTGGGTCAAAATGGGTCATACAATTTGGGGAATTACAGTGACTGGGTACGACCTGAATGTTTAACCTATCGAGTTGAATTGGATAAAGGACTGCTGTGCAAGATCTAATGAAATCTAAACAGTGGTTGTACCAGGAAAAACTGTTCAACTGCAGAGCCATGTTTATCTTAACATCTACCAGATATCTGATATGAATGTGAAAATGTATGCAGAAAGCTTTAATTTAAACATTGGTATTGTATGTGATAGCAGTATAAAAAAACCAAGCTCACGCTGTATAAGCCCTTACCTGTCCCGGTCACAGTGTTGCAGGTCTGTGAGAGACTGGTTGAGAAGGTCATCCAGGTCAAAGCCCACGCCATACCCAGCCCCACTGCCTTTAGGGGTGACTGAAAACACTGGGGGTAAAACGTCCTCTACCTGACAGGAGACACGGGGAACATTGGGTCACGTGAACTCTGTATCCTTAAGATCAGTTCAAGGCAAGCAGAGGATTGTGACATTTAAGCCTGGTATATGCGTACAAGACATTTTTTTTTGTTCATACACATGGTTTCTTTAAGGTAATATGCGAGCTGCAAAAAGCAATACAATATTTTACAATGAAGGCACACCTGGGACTTTGATAGCTGCAGTGTTACAGTGTGGATGTCAGGTGCGATGGAGGGCCCTTGCTGTCCAGTATCAGTGAATCCTAAACTGGGATGAGGCTGAGAGGGGACCCCTAAAGCCCCACAGAGAGGGTGTGTGGTCTGTGGCCCAGACTTCTCTCCTACGGAGGGACACAGCTTCTCCATCGGACCAGCGGTTGCAGTCGAGGGGTTATGGTGGGGGTTATTTTGGCGTCCGATATTCCCATTTGTCTCTCTGGTGGTCAATGTTGGCGCTTTAGTCAAAAAACTCTCCAGAGGAAGCAGTTGCGATGAAGGTTGAGGGTCAGGCTGGGTTTGACTTTGAGTTTGGAGCTGGGGATGAAGAAAGCTCGGAGGTGGAGGCTGCGGTTTCCTGTTCGGTTGCGGTTGCTGTGGTGGCCTCGTCTCTAATTGATGCCCGTTCCAGTTTCCCAAACAGTTGAAACCACTTTGTCCGTTGCCCTCGCTGTGAGGTTTGAGCGTGTTGTTCTTAACGAAGCCACCAGTGACAGTCATTATATCCATCCCTCCGCTTACAGCAACAACTACATCCACTGGAGGTTTCCTCTGGCTCATGGAGAACAGTAATGATGGTTGCTGGGTACTGGGAGGCTGAAACACGCCATGCTGGTTAGGTTTAATTTGAGAGATTAACTGTTCATGAGACCGGGCCTCCTTGCCCGTTTTACTGTTCAGTGCTGCTCGGGTGTTGTCACAGATCGCTACACCACGATGCGAGTTCACATTACAATCCTTATTCTTTGCTCCATCGTTATTAGGAGTTTGAGTTTTCTCATTTCGTCTGTCCATCATCTTTGTCCAACGTTGCAAAAGGCTTTTGTCGTCGTCGCTCAGCAGAACCCCACCCAGCGAGTCCCCCTGTTTGCCTTCCTTTCTTTCCTTTTCTTTAATTTTCCTCTCCCTCTCTTTTGCTCGTTCCTGCCTCTTCCTTCTTTTCTCCTCTCTTTCTCGTTGACGCTCCTGTGCTGTGACAGGCCGACGCAAATCTGGAGCAGAAGACAGGGAGGACGACACACCTCCTCCTGCACCAGCGTCAATGCCCAGAGCAGAAGTACCTCCATCTGCAATGAAAATATAAAACTCTGATAAAGACCGTCTAAAGAAAAAAAATGGCAATGATATAGTTGATATGGAAAACAGTGAACTTACCACCCCTGGCTTTATTTCTAAGAGCTGATTTCAATAAAGCTGCTTTAAGTGCAGCTTTGGTATCCTCTGAAATAGCTCCTTCTTTTCTAGTTCCCTCTCCGGCACCTGGAGGCAGCCGGGCATTCTTGGACAGTGACTGTGAAAGGGACTGAGACAGTGACTGGGCCTGTGCCACAGAGAGACAAAGGGAAGGCACAGTGGTGGGTAGGGGTGTCACGGTCTGTGCTGGTATTGCAGGAATAGAGGTGGGAGCCTGGGTCATGGACTGACTCTGGGTGGGCTGACTCAGAGAAGCATGACTTCCAGTTTGCTGCTCCTGTACCTCACCGTCTCGCATCGTTTCCAATGGCGTGTCCTGACTCGACACTGGTGTCGTTAAATCTATAGTCTCTGGCTGACCGCTGTCCGAGTTGGCACTGGGCATGTCCACATCAACTGGGCCGCTCTCGCTTTTAGAAAGAAGAGGCAAGTTATGGGTCACACGAGGCGGGGCGACTTCTAAAAGGGACGGGGGCTTATTAAAGTTTTGCATCTGATTTGTAAATGTGTTGTTCCCTTCTGCTGGTGTGTGATCTTGTTGCTGTTGAGATTTCACCTCTCTCATTTGCTGTTGCTGTATCTGTGCTGCTTGCGGGTGTTGTGCCATAGGAACCAGTGTTGATTTGCTAAAGGTAACGGTCGACGGCTGAGCATTACACTGGTTACTGCCTTGTGCTGCAGCTCTGCCGTTCGCCCTCGGTAAGGGCTTGAACCGCAGTCTTTGGCGACAGCCCTGTTTGTTTTGATGAAAGTCCTGGATCTCCATCAAAATCGCCTCTTTGATTTGTTCCCTGTTCATTGGAAGCTTGTCAAATTCAAAGTCAAAAGCCGGCACGCAAATTGGCTCATCGTCTTGGTCGTGGTACTTAGACAGGTAAGGATGCTCCAGCGCTTGTGTCACACTGATTCTTTCACGGGGGTCAAAGCACAACATGGCAACCAGCAGGTCCAAAGCCTCCGGTTCAGCTTGTGGGTACAGTTTGGCCAAAGGCACAGCAGACCGGGATGGAAGACTCTGAACATAGGAGCGTACCCGGTCAGCCCTAATAGTACTAATCAACCCCTCAGGAGGAGTGCCTAACACTCCCAAAATGAGCGTGAGCTGGTGGACGTAGTGCTTCCCAGGAAAAATCTGCTTACGCCCCAACATTTCCGCAAAGATGCAGCCCACAGACCACATGTCAATGGCCAAGCTATAGTGGTTCAGAGACAGCAGGAGTTCAGGAGCACGGTACCATCGGGTCGCCACATATTCAGTCATGAAGGAATGAGACTCCTCAGGGTGAGAACTTAGACCCCTCGCCATGCCGAAGTCCCCAATTTTCAGCTCGCAGTTCTCGTTCACCAACAGGTTGGAGGGTTTGAGGTCGCGGTGGATTACGTTAGCAGAGTGCACGTACTTGAGGCCACGGAGGAGCTGGTACAGGAAGTAGCGCGTGTGCTCCGAAGTGAGCGTCTGGGAGGAGTGTATGATCTGGTGCAAGTCACTCTCCATGAGGTCTAGCACCACGTATCTGCACACATGGGAAGTGGAAAAAAAGAAGGGTTGTATGTGAGTTCTTTGGAGCCATGAAGTATATCTTAAAAAATACAACAATCTACAACTGTAAGATTCTCTCAGTTACAAAACCTGCTTAGTGAATGCTCATGATGGGTTAATAAGTAGTCAAAATTGTAAGACATACTGTAGGCGATAATAGCATCTGAATATATAAGTTGTGTGTAAACGTGTTGACTAAAATTAAACATACAATTTTAACAACCAAATCTCCAAAGTTCCCGGACATTTACTTTATCAATAAACAAGGAGTTGTACAGACTTTTCTAGCCCAATAAAGAATGATGTGCGTGTATTATTTGCCACCAAAGTTACCCTGACAATAAAAAGTACATACACAGACTTGAAGGCCGAGTGAGGAAGGTTAGGCTGCAGGATGTCTTTGATGGCGATAATGTTGTCATGTTTGAAGTGCTTGAGAATCTTTAGCTCTCGCAGCGTGCGTTTAGCATTTGTCACCACTTCAAAAGCATTGGAGATCTTCTTTATCGCCACCTGCTGGCCTGTGAAATGTAGATAAACCACAATTTAAAAAAACAACAACACAGCAGGACAGGACATTGTAGTACTCACAGATAAAGTGTTATTCATCAACCCTACCATTGTCCCTCCTCCTGGCAGATGAAACAACCCCATAGGCGCCTGTGCCGATGGTTTCTATAACATCATACTCCTCTCCGACGTCGAACTTCACATCCAGAGAGTGTGCTTTGAGCAGAGCCAAGTTTTTTGCTGTTGTGCTGGTGTCCGTGGTGCTTCCTGTTGCCTCGACTTCACGCTGGTTCTGGTTTTCTCTGCTTTTGTCGGTGGCCATTCTTTCAGGCGACATGGCCACAGGTTGACCATTTTTTCCTCCTCCTCCCTCCTTAGTTGACATTTTTCTGTAAAGAATAAAAACAAATATTAGAATTAGAAAATAATAGGCAGATTTATTTAAACTAAATAAAAATGTGTCATTGTCCTCCACAATACCAATAACCTGCTTAAAAATGTAATCCAACCTTACCAACAGTCTTGTTAAACTAGATACCAGTATCATGTGACAAAAGGTGGGGAAGCGTGTGATATGCTTAAAAACAAACTGGTCTGTTGCTGACTGCAGGTCAACAATATTTAACTGTGTCAATGCAATTATCTATCCTTGGTTGGCCAGGTACAATGAAACAATCAGCTAACAATGAAAACCAGTGATCCTCTGAACCAAAATACCAGACCAAAGCCACTGATGCGAATAAAACAAGTAATATTCCCGTTTTCTTTAAAAGCCACCTTGTGGGTAAGTAAGTTAAACCTGGGGCCCCTAGGAGCCACTAATAGACCGTTTCCCAAATGGTCAGTGGTCATTTGGTGCAGCATTGACTGAGAGCAGCTACACAGATACAATTTAACACGATTGAGATAATGAGTTGTCAATTGTTTAATCACAATATTAACTAAACAGTACTGTATTCAATCAGGCTTCACCGCCCAGCAACGTCCCATCCTGCAGGCCTGTCAGGTCAGGTGGCCAAAACCTGTAGCTCTCTGTCAAAAGGCCCTGAAACAGCTGGATTCTGCTTATAAGTGGGGAGAGAAAAAATCCACGAGTAGCTGCATTCAAGGACCCCATTGCTTTGTACTACAGCGTGGTTAAAATAAACTATTGTATTGACATGATAAAGACGCAGCCTTACCCACATTTTGACGCAGGGGCGTAGGCTTGTTACCTGAAGCTCGGGCTTTCATGAACGTAAACCGTTAAACAATGTCATTCTCAGTTTATAAAACCAAACAGGGCGACATAGCGACGTGTTTTCTGTGTGCTGAGTCAGACTCTCACCTTGTGAACCGCCCACAACATCCGTAGTTGTGTTTTTACTCCCGTAGAGGCACTGCTATCTCTTGTTTTTGTCTGCCGCTTCCTCGTGTAGTTCCGTGTTGAGTTTGAGTGGCATGTTGCGGACCAACCAGCTGGGGCGACGTCCGAAGGCTCGTCCAATGGGAGCAGAGAACGCGATGAGAGGCGGGACATTACGGCAGACAGTAGGGTCTCTGATTGTTTTTGATTTTTTTTTTTTGGGTAGTGGTGACGCCGTTTTCCACAATGTTAAAATCTTAGGAGGGGCCATATTTGGACAAATTTACCTGCAGTTAAACCTCTATGTATGTTATTGTGATGTATTTAACCAACTTCTAGTAAAGTAGAACACTAACTACTACTAATACTACTTATTGTACTATAGATAATAGCAGATGTCTACCCTAATCGCACTACACTGGAGCAAATAGATTGGTTGATAAATAGAAAGACCAACAAGATTGATAGATACAATTGTTGAAATATAGAGACATAATCTGAAGTAGGGTTTGGAGGTGCTTGTAAATTAATTATACACAGTTATGGAAAGTAAACAGGTAGCCTAAATATGATCATTTTACTTGAGTGTTACATTTGGTGATACTTTTTACTTCTATTGGGCCTATTCATAAGGAAACATTATACTTTCTACTCCACTTTATTTATTTTGACATATCTAGTTACTGTTTGCTTTACAGCTCAATATTTTAAGTAAAAAAATACGTGATTAACGCATCTATCTCACGATGCAGTATAATAGGTTAAATTCACAATATATGGTGGCTTGATTGCAGATTGATCTAACACAATTTTACACAATTCAGAGTATGAATTAAAATGAATAACAATTAGCACTTATTGCATTCGTATTAGTTGTTGCACTTACTGTATTCGTATCAGTTCGCTGCACTTATTGAATTCATATTCGTTTACTGCACTTATCCTATTCGTAGTAGTTTGTAGCACTTATTATATTCGTATTAGTCTGTTGCAATTATTGTTTTCGTAGTAATTTGCCTCTGCACTATACTTTTGCTCTGGTTTATGCTTTAAGATGCTTGTTTAAGAAAGGAGATGCACTTATGACTTCTGGTGACTAGTAGTTCTCTTGAATACCTATGTTGAATACACTTCCTGTAAGTCGCTTTGGATAAAAGCGTCTGCTAAATGACTGTAATGTCATGTAATGTAATGTAACTAAAATTGGATTTTGACACCAAGCCCCTAGGCAAGAAAAGCTCCAAATATTGGGTAATAAAACATGACATCCCAATTAGTTGATATTGTAGGCCTACTCTATATTTTGAGTACTTTTTTACTTTTGATAAGTTATGTACATTTTGCAAATAATTGTCTTATTCTTTACTTTTACTAATAATACTAAAAAGTACAACTACTTTTGCTGGACCTATCTCCACCACTGATATGAGATGCTAATTCCCTCTGAAGGCCAAACAGACTGAAGTCCACAGTAGCACACAGAGTAAATACCCCTCTGTCTGGTCCAACATCTGTACCGGGCTGTCCAATGAGAAGGCTGTGACAAAAATCCCCTGACCAATCAAAAGTGAGAATCTGATTTTTAACACGTCGCCTTTCCTGAGTGACGTTTGGAATGAAACGAAGCCCTATTTTTAAGCCTACTGGAGTCATTTAAACTGATCTGAAGGTGAATAAACATGGCGATGCCTAAATGGGAGAGAAAGGCGCGCATATTTCTATGTGTTTTTGGTTTGTTTTTGTCTGTTTATGCGCTTCACGTCGAGCTGTCGCGAGAGAGAAACCCAGATTACAGGGCGATGTGCGACCTGGGGGAGTCTGTGAGCTGCTCCAAAGTGTTTACCTCCAGGTACGTTTCCTAATCTGCGTTTGGCTTTAGTAGCTCAAACCTTCTTTGTTGTGCAGGATCACTAGACCTCGTCTTGTACTTTAGTGATGGTTGAATCATTTTGGATTATTTGACCTTTTTTCTTGTAAACTCTAAATATGTCATGGTCTGACCCCCTTCATTGCCACGTGTTAAAATCTTTTTGAAGTGCTTCAAAATTAGAATCAATTTTACATTATGATAATATTAAATCAATATGTCTCATGTCCTGTTTTCATAAAATAAATAATTATAAATTCTACAGAAGATTTAAACCATTTTGGTTATATTTTCAGTGTATCGTTTTGACTGTTTCCACTTTTTTTTGGCAGATGGGGACGAGGTTTTGGCTTGGTCCAGTTCTTTGTTGCCCAAGATAGCCCTCTGAACCAGCCCAACAGTGTGCTTGGCATCATATTTTACACTCTGCAGATGGGCCTGGGTAAGGCTGTCATTATATTCAGCAAATTACAGTGCTGTGTGTTATGTTTTTAGACAAATTAAATAGAGCTTGCAATGCAACATTCCATTTTGTTTTGTTATGTATCAATTTTAACTCCATTTGTAAGTCAAGCATATCAACCATGCATGTTTTCCCCAAATGTTATTTATATAATCTATTGTATTGAAGGACTGAACTCCTACATGTTTGTCTTTCATTGCAGGAATGTCTCTGTCCAAAAAAGCAGCGATGCTCTTGGTCTTCTCCTCCTGGGTGTCAGTGGCCGGCTCACTCTATCTTGCATCTATTCTCGCCTTTGTTCTGGGGGATTTCTGCATGGTCTGCGTGTCAACATACATCGTCAACTTTGTGTTGCTCTTCACCAACCTGAGACGTAGGACGGCAATTGAAGGAATGAAGGAGAAGGCTGGATAGAAAGTGATACTACTACTTTTTGTGCTCAGCTGAAGCCACACTGGATCTGAAAAGCGAAGTCTTTCCCCACAGTATTTCTGCATTGTTTACACCTGTTAAAGAGTTTTTAAGAGAAATCGGCCTGGAGATGCATCTCAGAAGATCTATTAGAGGATTTTAATGTCATGTTGTATATGAATGTGTATTGGTGATGCAGATTTCACACTTTTGAAAATTTCCTCTTGCCTCTTGCAATTTAGGCTTATTAAGACAACAAAAGTCCTTTTGGATAATTTCTCAACAGCGAATTATAAGGTTTTGAAGAAACATGCAATTGCTCAGTCCAACCAGGAGATGGAGCCACACGTGTAGGATGATCATGGGGAATGTGCATACCGGAAAAAGTTTGGAGTAATAAAGAACACCGTAGTATTTGCTTTGCATTTATGAAAAAAAAGTTTTGGTAAACTACTTAATTTTCGGAACTATATAACCAAATGTATTTTAAGCCGTACATAAACCTAAAGGAATAGTTTGGCATTTGGATATGCCCCTAGTTTCAGATGAAAGGCACCACATGGAACTGGCTTGTAACTCTTGTCACATAATCACTCATGCCAGCTGTTCATTCATTGTTTGTCCAGTTAGACACATCTCCACCCATCCCACCTACACACTACTGCAGGCAGTGTGTTTTACACATCTAGCAATGCTGCCAGTATAATGCAGCTGCCCTCTAAAGTAAGCTCATGTTCCACAGCACAGAGGGCACACAAAGCAGTAAGAGACCTTTAAGGAGGGCATCTCCTCTCACGCTCAAAGAGCCGTTTGTGCCATCCACTTTCATTGTATGGCACAAATGAATGGCCAGGTGAGGCTGATTGTCTAATGCCCTGCTGCAATTTGATTGGCTGTTTGCCAAGTAGTATTGTGGTCCTCATTTGCTCGAGGGTGGCCGGTAGTTCGTTTTCCTTGTACGGAAGATTGTAACTGTCAACCATGTGGATTATCTTCAATATCAAACATTTGAAAATCTGTTCTTTTGAAGAAAAACTTGAGATTAAACACCACGGTGAAAACTGGCCGCAAAATATTGTTAAATGAAACCACTGGTTAAAATCATTCAGATTTGAGTTCTCCAAGAACAAAATGGCTAACTGCTAGATTGTCAGAGAAGACCCTTTCTTTTTTGCTTTCGGTGTGTTCCCAAACATGAAAGCAGCAGGACAGCCTGGGCAAATTTGTGTTCAATGGGATTATTACTGTGTGGGTGAACGAGAAATAGTGCCTTCATTTTCTGAGTTTTGGCTGTCCAAACTGTACTTTATTTTGTGTTCATATCAGGTTTCTTCTTTCCTAGTTAAAGTTGTCTGTGCCTGGTTTTGGATGTTTAGGTCACTGAGTCTTTGTATGCTCAACACTCATGTTTGATGCTAGATTTGAATTTATCCAACTCAGTCCAATTTAAATTGTGCTTAGCTAAGAGTGAGTATATGTATATTATTAATTAATTCATTATCCTTAACCGCTTATCCTGTTAAAGGTCGCTGGGGCGCTGGAGCACAATTGGGCGAATGCAGGGTACACCCTGGACAGGTCGCCAGACTTTCGCAGGGCAGACACATATAGACAGACAATCATTCACGCTCACATCCACACTTACGGGCAATTTAGAGTCCTCAATGAACCTAAGCTGCATGTCTTTGGACTGTGGGGGGAAGAGAACCCACTCTGATACAGGGAGAACATGCAAACTCCACACAAAAGGGCCGTCTAGCCCAGGAATTGAACCCGGGCCCCTCTTGCTGTGAGGCGACATTACACAGAAAGCCAGAGCTGCATCAGGAAACATGAAAATAACCTAAAGTAGGTATACTCCCTGAGAAGGGTGTGTTCAATATCACAAGGGATCCCCCCAAAAGTGAAAATCTAGCACTATAATTGTTTTGTTTACTTAATCATCTATTAACGAGAGCTTTATTTTGTTAAACTTCTACCATCTATGAATCTGTAACTTCTCAATATGTGAAATGTGAATAATTTGCCTTCCTTAAAAAGCGTGTTGCTGTGCCATCCTACACCAAGATTCAGTTAATAATTTGTTAGACTTAAATTCTGCCTCGACAGTTGACTGTGACCATCATCAAAGCATCTGGTAGAGATAAAATAAAGACCAGAAGAATTTACTGAGATCTGAATTTTCTGAGAACTGAATAAAGAATCCAACGGTATACAAATATTTGACGGATACACCGTCTTGAATAAAAAAACAAAAATATAAAGATTATACTTCAAGAGAAGCAACTCACACAATAAATGTTGTCACTGCTCTACTAAATCATATTTTTGATTTAAAATGTTGCTCTTTATTTGAAGATAAACTCTGCAGTTGCAGAAAGTAGACTAGATGGGCATATCCCCTAAAATATTATTATATTATATATTTTTAAAGAGGGATGACAAATCAACTATAAAAGTTCAAATGAAGTGCTCATGTGTAGTTCTGTTAGCACACTGAATGTTGCTACTTGCAGTGTACTAATGGCTGTGTCTGCTGCCAGAGGGTGTTTCACAATACATCCTTTAAAGTCCCAATTGAAACGGAGCATCTTAAGCTTCTGTACTGTGACTAGGTGCAGAGCTCTCAGAGGGATTTAAAAGGGGACTTACAATCCTAAAAGAAAGGTGTCATCAGCTTTTGTCAGACTTCCTCATACCAGTGTGATTTGCAGTGTGGACAGACAGAGTCACAACAGAGTCTGACATTCGAATCAGATTTGAGCTCCTTTTTTTTACTGTTACAACAACAAAAGAAGCAAAACAATTGACAAGAATGTCTGGGGCGACTGTGGCTCAGAAAGTAGAGCGGGTCGTCCCCAAATCATCAACCCCTTGGTCTTCTGGTCCCTGTCGATGTGTCCTTGGTGAAGACACTTAACCCCAAATTGCTCCTTAAGGCTGTTCCAACGGTGGCAACTTGTATGGTAACCCCTGCCATCAGTGTATGAACTGGGTAAATGGGTGAAATACAGGTTGTGTAAAAGTGCTTTGAGTGGTCGGAAGACTATAAAGGTGCTGTACAAGTCTGTTTATCATTTCCCATCTCAACCCTCACCAAATGTTTTGCTCTTTCTCTTATCCTTCACACAGTTTCCTTTCTCATAAGGTAGTTGTATCATTAAAATCATGTTGATTGTTAATAAGTACTGACTCAATCAGTTGTAATGTTTAATCCCTCACATCACTGGCTGCTTTAAAACGGATCACCAGAGACCATCTATGAGTAAGGAAAGATCATTTTTGACCTTAGCATGCTTTTCTTCTGCCCCAGACAGGTGGCATTTTTCAGCACTGTAAATAAATAAGCAACACATACTCAGGACTTTTAATTAATGTGATTAGTTTAAGTTTAGTTTAAACATCCATTGCGAGATAAATATTATTGTATAACAAGTGGGATCAAGAGAGTTGCATACATTAAATGTCACGTTTAGCAAAATGTCAGGTCTTTGCAGAAATCCCCATCTTCTTCCCTGTTTGTGTTTCACTTTATCTCTCTATAACTTCTTCAAGTGAGTGAGGATGAACTCTGCAGTGTGGATGTGTATCGCCACAGTTCCAAATAATGTCGATATGTAGGACCAGTACCCAAACTTGAATCTGAGGTCAGTGCGTCAATTCTCTGTTTTGGAATAATTGTGAGATAGAATATTGAACATTTGAGTGTTGCTTGTGTCTTAAAGAGACTGCAAGAACACATCCAACTGGAATAATTTGAGCAGTAATTCCAGATAGTTTGAAAGCATGGGGGCTTTTTTACTTACTGTCCAACACTGGCCTGCTGCAGATTGAATTTACTGGAGAGCATTTGTGACAACAAAGTACCAAAGTAATCATAATGTATTGATGATGAAAAGCCATCTTGTCCCACAATTTACCATGTTTTAATTCTGAAAGTGTGTGTCCATCTTTAGAACTAAATTACAACCAAAAATATGCATACAGTGCCACTTCAGCAGCACTCTACTTCTACTTCTGTTGCGTGTTGCATTAAGTAATTAGAGATAATAGAGTGTTATGTCATAACGTGACTGCTTAACGGATGTACACTTAAGCCAGCTTCACTGAGGGGGTAGAAAAAGATTTACCAAACAAACATGCTGTGTTATTTTGAAATGTTATATAACTGCAGAGAAAAGGTCTTTCTCCTTCCTGTCACAATGCATAGTTGCACTAAAAGAATAGGAGGAAAATGATGGATGAGGTGTGAAGGTTACAGCAATAATTTGAATGTATACGTACCTGTGTAGTATTGCTTGTATTGCGTCATACGTCGAGTACTTTCAACAACATGTCAGCAAGACCTATATATATCTCTGGCAGAATTATTTACCTTTGTTGAGATTATTTTTGTTAATACACTGAAAGACAAGTACAGTTGTTATCAGTGATGAATCGCAGACGAAGGTGCTGGTGGAAATGTTTTTTTTAACTGTGAACAACATGCGTCTTTGACATGTTTGGCTCTGAGATCACAACACTGCAGCGGATACACCCTTCTTGCCCAACAAACAACTAGCCAATTCCGTCTGAGCATCATTTTTAATTATGATGAATAATGCGAGTAGATTATGTTATGAGGTGAGAATAGACTTTTAGCATTTCAAATTCAGTCGACTGTATTCTTACTGTGGATATAGTGTCAAAAGTAGCTTGAATATTATCAGCAAACTAGTCCGTAAGACAGAAGTGACAAAATCAGAAGGTGTTTTGTCTCTGAAATACCATGTTTAACTTGTCACATTAAAATCCACTGCTTGCTGTTTCTTAACTGCAGTTTGCGGAAGTCTCATATGTGACTGGTTTGTCCACTCCTTTGATGGGGACACAGAAGAAGTAAAGGCCATCATCAACATCCATGATACAATAGAGCTCTACAAAGCTCCTTTTAGACTATGAAAGGGGCAGATCTCTGTCATTAAAATAATACTCGTAATCGAGTTTTGATACCTCATCAAAAAAAGGGGGAACAGTTAAATTACGATATTTTCCTCTACACTTTAATTTAGTTGTCTATTTAATAAACTATCCTCATCACAGCTTTAATTCTCACAGAGAAATGACTGACAGTTAGGGCAATGGCCTCTAAGCTGTGCATATACAAATGTACATCACTGTAGACTTTTTTGCAAAGATCAAGCAAAAGGAACAAAGAAACTTCATGGGAGGGGCACACCTCACAGCAGGTCAAAGAGACTTATAAAGAGTGACAGACAGGCACCTGGCAGTCACAAAATGGCTTTGAAGAAGTGGCTCTGTGTATTGACGGTGGCCAGCTTTTTATCTGCAGGTAAGTCACAATAAGATCTGACTAACATTTTTGTTGAGCTGCTGTAAAATTAATTTGATATAAGTATAGGCCTACTTAGAAATTAACTCTAAATATATCTACCTTGATGTTAATATGATTTTTAAGGCTTTCAGATCTTGACTTGTTACTATTATCTTTTGAACAAAGAACATGACGCTTAAGTGCTGAATGTCAGATGTGAATTATGATTTAAATGGCAAAATGTATAGTTTGTATTTGAACTCAGAAAATAGCTAGATGAACATAATGATGAAAAAATATAGTAGAAATATAATATAATCAAAATTGAATGCTGTTGAGGATGTAAAGTCCTAGGATTGATTCTGATGAGGCACACTGGCCGCAGGACTTTAAATAAACAGACACACTGTATAAATTATGAGATAATTAATTGATTCTTTAGATTATCATGTTATAGCTTTAAAAATATAAGTTGTATGTAATGCAAGATAGAGTTGTAACTAGGGGCCTTATTTATTTAGAAAAAATATTTTCACGTTTTGTCTTTTTATCTCTAATGTTCATCAAGAAAATATACAACATACATACTTCCAATACACAACGACTAACCTTTGAGACCAAAAGGCATTTGTAACATTTTAAATGGTGCAAGAGACCTTAAGTAAAGACATTTCAATCAGGAGAGACTTCAATAAAATTTAACAATAATTTCTTACACATGCATAAGAATGAATAGTACAAAGTCTTTGGCTATTGGACTCCATGGCCAAGCCGTATATCAGAGAGGCCCAACACTGAAATCAGCAAAGCACAATCCCCCCTGGAGTCCAGACACTGGTGGTGGTGATGATGATTAAGGGACTTCCTGCAATCCTAATCATGCCTGTGCTCACGACTGGCGGTGACTGGGGTGGAGGAGGGTCACGTCTGAAATATGCTGAAATGACAACTGACCACAGCAGAGAGCATCTTTTTAAAGTTTGACAGCAACGATGTGATTGGCTAAAGGAAACCGTGGCCGAAACTGGTTGGTTAATTTTATGTGAACGCCCCCCAATCACCTGATAGAGTATTCACGGGGACAGAGTGAATGAGTCTATGAATGAACAGGTGTGTAAAGCTAGTCTTCCTGACTGAACATTCGCTAAGCTTCATTTAAAAATATATTAATGCATATGACTGAAAACCTGTTGCTGTTTGATTAGAATGTGAAAAACCTGTCACCCTTCCTTAATCATTTTACTGACTTTTATAACAGCTGACTCCATGGTTTTATCTTAAAAAAGTATTCATAAAAAAAACAAAAAACTATAAATATAAACATTCTTTACTTAAGAACAGCCAATGGGATTTAAAATCCCGTTAACAGAAATGTATTCTTGAGGATAATAAATGAATGATCTCCAAAGCATTAGCACATGATTACATGAAGTCTTACAACTAATGTCTTTATAACGGAGATGTATTTGTTTTTGTGCAACAAGGTGAAAAAAATCTAGGCTGTTTCTATTCTTTTGGTGTGTTTGCATGGAAATTCATATTGATATAACTAACCCAGATGTCGTGTCTCTTTCCCAGAATCACATGCTCAGCTTGATGGTGAGTTGCAAAGATTTAATATGTAGATTACATATTGCATCTAGGTTTTAGAAATGGAGTTTTAATGTTCAGCTAAAATGGATTAATTAACTTTAAAAGCATATTGTATCAAAGTCATAACTATAATGCCAAAATTTAAATAATTTAATTATAGTTTCTTGTCTGACTTAGCGCCTGAAGTCTGTCTTTACTGATCTGTTTTCCAGTATGTGGCACTGTTCAACTCAACACCAGGATAGTTGGAGGTGAAGACGCTCCAGTTGGAAGTTGGCCCTGGCAGGTTAGTCTGCAGGGATTTGGCAGCCATGTTTGTGGTGGTTCCCTCATCAACAGAGAGTGGGTGATGTCTGCTGCTCACTGCTTCTTCAGGTGGGTAACTCTGACATAATAGAGGAAAAAACATTCAGTTTTTTAGTTTTGTATTTCACTTTGAGGCCACATTCTCTTTAAAACCAGCACATATTTGTTATTTTTACTTCAGTACCAGTACGTCAGGATGGCAGATTTCTCTCGGCCGTCAGAACCTACAGGGCAACAACCCCAACGAAGTGTCCAGAACCGTTGCCAGAATCATTTTGCATCCAAACTATGACAGTGACACCAGCAACAATGACATTGCTCTGCTCAAACTCTCCTCACCAGTCAAATTCACAGACTACATCAGACCTGTGTGTCTGGCAGCCAGTGACAGTGTGTTCAACAACGGTACTGATAGCTGGGTCACTGGTTGGGGCGCAGTAGAGGAGGGAGGTGAGTCTGCTTGTTGCTGACAAATAGATTTTTTCCATATGTCTCACAAACGGTAGATGGATTTGTGAATTGTCTCTTCTCTTGTTGGTCTCTCAGTGTCATTGCCGTTCCCTGAAACCCTTCAAGAAGTGGAGGTGCCAGTTCTGGGAAACAGACAGTGTAACTGTCTCAATGGAGTCGGTACAGTCACAGACAACATGATCTGTGCTGGTGTTCTGGCAGGAGGCAAAGACTCTTGTCAGGTAGGCTGCTTCATTGGATCTGTCACTTGTTGGTAAATGTGTTTAGTATTTTCTGAAATCCTCTGACGTCTCCTTTCTATCTCCTCAGGGTGACTCAGGAGGTCCAATGGTGAACCAGCAGGGCTCCGTCTGGGTCCAGTCTGGAATTGTTAGTTTTGGTTTTGGCTGTGCTCGGCCCAATCTGCCGGGAGTCTACTCCAGAGTGTCCAGTTACCAGTCCTGGATCAACTCCCACATCAGCTCTGATAAGCCAGGCTTTGTCCAGTTCACCTCCAGTGGGCTGGATGCTGACAGCAGCTACACCTGTCCTGGTCTGCCACCTCCTGTTATTACTGCTACTACTACTACTGCTACTTGTACTGGAGGACCAGCTACAACTGCAGAACCAGGATCCACAACATCTAGTGCTGAATGTAAGTATTCCGACTGCAACAATGAATTCACATGTCATTTTGTGTCTTGTTTTCTTTAAATAAAACGACAGTCCAGGGAACAATTGATACAGTATGAATGTTGTTTTCAGCCATTTCCTGTTAGCATGTGGTGGCGTGCTGTCGACAACAGTGTTTTTTTTCCTGCTCCCATGAGGAGTTTCCAATGTCAGAAATGTAGAGACCATATTGATAGGGGCTAAAACTAATTATCAAAATCTTTAGTTTCATTTTTTTGTATATTAAATAATAAATCTTTATCTATTTATACTGGTCCCACTGGCATTTTGCTTTAAAAATGTTTGTTAGTATTTGGAGATTTCTTTGCTGATTTAAGGTCCTATATCTATCTGCTTTGGTTTGCAGTGTGTGGCATCACTCCTCTCAACACCAAGATAGTTGGCGGTGAAGACGCTCCAGTTGGAAGTTGGCCCTGGCAGGTTAGTCTGCAGGGATTTGGCAGCCATGTTTGTGGTGGTTCCCTCATCAACAGAGAGTGGGTGATGTCTGCTGCTCACTGCTTCTTCAGGTGGGTAACTCTGACATAATAGAGGAAAAAACATTCAGTTTTTTAGTTTTGTGTTTCACTTTGAGGCCACATTCTCTTTAAAACCAGCACATTTTTGTTATTTTTACTTTAGTACCAGTACGTCAGGATGGCAGATTTCTCTCGGCCGTCAGAACCTACAGGGCAACAACCCCAACGAAGTGTCCAGAACCGTTGCCAGAATCATTTTGCATCCAAACTATGACAGTGACACCAGCAACAATGACATTGCTCTGCTCAAACTCTCCTCACCAGTCAAATTCACAGACTACATCAGACCTGTGTGTCTGGCAGCCAGTGACAGTGTGTTCAACAACGGTACTGATAGCTGGGTCACTGGTTGGGGCGCAGTAGAGGAGGGAGGTGAGTCTGCTTGTTGCTGACAAATAGATTTTTCCATATGTCTCACAAACGGTAGATGGATTTGTGAATTGTCTCTTCTCTTGTTGGTCTCTCAGTGTCATTGCCGTTCCCTGAAACCCTTCAAGAAGTGGAGGTGCCAGTTCTGGGAAACAGACAGTGTAACTGTCTCAATGGAGTCGGTACAGTCACAGACAACATGATCTGTGCTGGTGTTCTGGCAGGAGGCAAAGACTCTTGTCAGGTAGGCTGCTTCATTGGATCTGTCACTTGTTGGTAAATGTGTTTAGTATTTTCTGAAATCCTCTGACGTCTCCTTTCTATCTCCTCAGGGTGACTCAGGAGGTCCAATGGTGAACCAGCAGGGCTCCGTCTGGGTCCAGTCTGGAATTGTTAGTTTTGGTTTTGGCTGTGCTCGGCCCAATCTGCCGGGAGTCTACTCCAGAGTGTCCAGTTACCAGTCCTGGATCAACTCCCACATCAGCTCTGATAAGCCAGGCTTTGTCCAGTTCACCTCCAGTGGGCTGGATGCTGACAGCAGCTACACCTGTCCTGGTCTGCCACCTCCTGTTATTACTGCTACTACTACTACTGCTACTGGTACTGGAGGACCAGCTACAACTGCAGAACCAGGATCCACAACATCTAGTGCTGAATGTAAGTATTCCGACTGCAACAATGAATTCACATGTCATTTTGTGTCTTGTTTTCTTTAAATAAAACGACAGTCCAGGGAACAATTGATACAGTATGAATGTTGTTTTCAGCCATTTCCTGTTAGCATGTGGTGGCGTGCTGTCGACAACAGTGTTTTTTTTCCTGCTCCCATGAGGAGTTTCCAATGTCAGAAATGTAGAGACCATATTGATAGGGGCTAAAACTAATTATCAAAATCTTTAGTTTTATTTTTTTGTATACTAAATAATAAATCTTTATCTATTTCTACTGGTCCCACTGGCATTTTGCTTTAAAAATGTTTGTTAGTATTTGGAGATTTCTTTGCTGATTTAAGGTCCTATATCTATCTGCTTTGGTTTGCAGTGTGTGGCATCACTCCTCTGAACACCAAGATAGTTGGCGGTGAAGACGCTCCAGTTGGAAGTTGGCCCTGGCAGGTTAGTCTGCAGGGATTTGGCAGCCATGTTTGTGGTGGTTCCCTCATCAACAGAGAGTGGGTGATGTCTGCTGCTCACTGCTTCTTCAGGTGGGTAACTCTGACATAATAGAGGAAAAAACATTCAGTTTTTTAGTTTTGTGTTTCACTTTGAGGCCACATTCTCTTTAAAACCAGCACATTTTTGTTATTTTTACTTTAGTACCAGTACGTCAGGATGGCAGATTTCTCTCGGCCGTCAGAACCTACAGGGCAACAACCCCAACGAAGTGTCCAGAACCGTTGCCAGAATCATTTTGCATCCAAACTATGACAGTGACACCAGCAACAATGACATTGCTCTGCTCAAACTCTCCTCACCAGTCAAATTCACAGACTACATCAGACCTGTGTGTCTGGCAGCCAGTGACAGTGTGTTGTCAACAACGGTACTGATAGCTGGGTCACTGGTTGGGGCGCAGTAGAGGAGGGAGGTGAGTCTGCTTGTTGCTGACAAATAGATTTTTTCCATATGTCTCACAAACGGTAGATGGATTTGTGAATTGTCTCTTCTCTTGTTGGTCTCTCAGTGTCATTGCCGTTCCCTGAAACCCTTCAAGAAGTGGAGGTGCCAGTTCTGGGAAACAGACAGTGTAACTGTCTCAATGGAGTCGGTACAGTCACAGACAACATGATCTGTGCTGGTGTTCTGGCAGGAGGCAAAGACTCTTGTCAGGTAGGCTGCTTCATTGGATCTGTCACTTGTTGGTAAATGTGTTTAGTATTTTCTGAAATCCTCTGACGTCTCCTTTCTATCTCCTCAGGGTGACTCAGGAGGTCCAATGGTGAACCAGCAGGGCTCCGTCTGGGTCCAGTCTGGAATTGTTAGTTTTGGTTTTGGCTGTGCTCGGCCCAATCTGCCGGGAGTCTACTCCAGAGTGTCCAGTTACCAGTCCTGGATCAACTCCCACATCAGCTCTGATAAGCCAGGCTTTGTCCAGTTCACCTCCAGTGGGCTGGATGCTGACAGCAGCTACACCTGTCCTGGTCTGCCACCTCCTGTTATTACTGCTACTACTACTACTGCTACTGGTACTGGAGGACCAGCTACAACTGCAGAACCAGGATCCACAACATCTAGTGCTGAATGTAAGTATTCCGACTGCAACAATGAATTCACATGTCATTTTGTGTCTTGTTTTCTTTAAATAAAACGACAGTCCAGGGAACAATTGATACAGTATGAATGTTGTTTTCAGCCATTTCCTGTTAGCATGTGGTGGCGTGCTGTCGACAACAGTGTTTTTTTTCCTGCTCCCATGAGGAGTTTCCAATGTCAGAAATGTAGAGACCATATTGATAGGGGCTAAAACTAATTATCAAAATCTTTAGTTTTATTTTTTTGTATACTAAATAATAAATCTTTATCTATTTCTACTGGTCCCACTGGCATTTTGCTTTAAAAATGTTTGTTAGTATTTGGAGATTTCTTTGCTGATTTAAGGTCCTATATCTATCTGCTTTGGTTTGCAGTGTGTGGCATCACTCCTCTGAACACCAAGATAGTTGGCGGTGAAGACGCTCCAGTTGGAAGTTGGCCCTGGCAGGTTAGTCTGCAGGGATTTGGCAGCCATGTTTGTGGTGGTTCCCTCATCAACAGAGAGTGGGTGATGTCTGCTGCTCACTGCTTCTTCAGGTGGGTAACTCTGACATAATAGAGGAAAAAACATTCAGTTTTTTAGTTTTGTGTTTCACTTTGAGGCCACATTCTCTTTAAAACCAGCACATTTTTGTTATTTTTACTTTAGTACCAGTACGTCAGGATGGCAGATTTCTCTCGGCCGTCAGAACCTACAGGGCAACAACCCCAACGAAGTGTCCAGAACCGTTGCCAGAATCATTTTGCATCCAAACTATGACAGTGACACCAGCAACAATGACATTGCTCTGCTCAAACTCTCCTCACCAGTCAAATTCACAGACTACATCAGACCTGTGTGTCTGGCAGCCAGTGACAGTGTGTTCAACAACGGTACTGATAGCTGGGTCACTGGTTGGGGCGCAGTAGAGGAGGGAGGTGAGTCTGCTTGTTGCTGACAAATAGATTTTTTCCATATGTCTCACAAACGGTAGATGGATTTGTGAATTGTCTCTTCTCTTGTTGGTCTCTCAGTGTCATTGCCGTTCCCTGAAACCCTTCAAGAAGTGGAGGTGCCAGTTCTGGGAAACAGACAGTGTAACTGTCTCAATGGAGTCGGTACAGTCACAGACAACATGATCTGTGCTGGTGTTCTGGCAGGAGGCAAAGACTCTTGTCAGGTAGGCTGCTTCATTGGATCTGTCACTTGTTGGTAAATGTGTTTAGTATTTTCTGAAATCCTCTGACGTCTCCTTTCTATCTCCTCAGGGTGACTCAGGAGGTCCAATGGTGAACCAGCAGGGCTCCGTCTGGGTCCAGTCTGGAATTGTTAGTTTTGGTTTTGGCTGTGCTCGGCCCAATCTGCCGGGAGTCTACTCCAGAGTGTCCAGTTACCAGTCCTGGATCAACTCCCACATCAGCTCTGATAAGCCAGGCTTTGTCCAGTTCACCTCCAGTGGGCTGGATGCTGACAGCAGCTACACCTGTCCTGGTCTGCCACCTCCTGTTATTACTGCTACTACTACTACTGCTACTGGTACTGGAGGACCAGCTACAACTGCAGAACCAGGATCCACAACATCTAGTGCTGAATGTAAGTATTCCGACTGCAACAATGAATTCACATGTCATTTTGTGTCTTGTTTTCTTTAAATAAAACGACAGTCCAGGGAACAATTGATACAGTATGAATGTTGTTTTCAGCCATTTCCTGTTAGCATGTGGTGGCGTGCTGTCGACAACAGTGTTTTTTTTCCTGCTCCCATGAGGAGTTTCCAAAATGTCATAATAGGGGCTAAAACTAATTATCAAAATCTTTAGTTTTATTTTTTTGTATACTAAATAATAAATCTTTATCTATTTCTACTGGTCCCACTGGCATTTTGCTTTAAAAATGTTTGTTAGTATTTGGAGATTTCTTTGCTGATTTAAGGTCCTATATCTATCTGCTTTGGTTTGCAGTGTGTGGCATCACTCCTCTGAACACCAAGATAGTTGGCGGTGAAGACGCTCCAGTTGGAAGTTGGCCCTGGCAGGTTAGTCTGCAGGGATTTGGCAGCCATGTTTGTGGTGGTTCCCTCATCAACAGAGAGTGGGTGATGTCTGCTGCTCACTGCTTCTTCAGGTGGGTAACTCTGACATAATAGAGGAAAAAACATTCAGTTTTTTAGTTTTGTGTTTCACTTTGAGGCCACATTCTCTTTAAAACCAGCACATTTTTGTTATTTTTACTTTAGTACCAGTACGTCAGGATGGCAGATTTCTCTCGGCCGTCAGAACCTACAGGGCAACAACCCCAACGAAGTGTCCAGAACCGTTGCCAGAATCATTTTGCATCCAAACTATGACAGGGACACCAGCAACAATGACATTGCTCTGCTCAAACTCTCCTCACCAGTCAAATTCACAGACTACATCAGACCTGTGTGTCTGGCAGCCAGTGACAGTGTGTTCAACAACGGTACTGATAGCTGGGTCACTGGTTGGGGCGCAGTAGAGGAGGGAGGTGAGTCTGCTTGTTGCTGACAAATAGATTTTTTCCATATGTCTCACAAACGGTAGATGGATTTGTGAATTGTCTCTTCTCTTGTTGGTCTCTCAGTGTCATTGCCGTTCCCTGAAACCCTTCAAGAAGTGGAGGTGCCAGTTCTGGGAAACAGACAGTGTAACTGTCTCAATGGAGTCGGTACAGTCACAGACAACATGATCTGTGCTGGTGTTCTGGCAGGAGGCAAAGACTCTTGTCAGGTAGGCTGCTTCATTGGATCTGTCACTTGTTGGTAAATGTGTTTAGTATTTTCTGAAATCCTCTGACGTCTCCTTTCTATCTCCTCAGGGTGACTCAGGAGGTCCAATGGTGAACCAGCAGGGCTCCGTCTGGGTCCAGTCTGGAATTGTTAGTTTTGGTTTTGGCTGTGCTCGGCCCAATCTGCCGGGAGTCTACTCCAGAGTGTCCAGTTACCAGTCCTGGATCAACTCCCACATCAGCTCTGATAAGCCAGGCTTTGTCCAGTTCACCTCCAGTGGGCTGGATGCTGACAGCAGCTACACCTGTCCTGGTCTGCCACCTCCTGTTATTACTGCTACTACTACTACTGCTACTGGTACTGGAGGACCAGCTACAACTGCAGAACCAGGATCCACAACATCTAGTGCTGAATGTAAGTATTCCGACTACAACAATGAATTCACATGTCATTTTGTGTCTTGTTTTCTTTAAATAAAACGACAGTCCAGGGAACAATTGATACAGTATGAATGTTGTTTTCAGCCATTTCCTGTCAGCATGTGGTGGCGTGCTGTCGACAACAGTGTTTTTTTTCCTGCTCCCATGAGGAGTTTCCAATGTCAGAAATGTAGAGACCATATTGATAGGGGCTAAAACTAATTATCAAAATCTTTAGTTTTATTTTTTTGTATACTAAATAATAAATCTTTATCTATTTCTACTGGTCCCACTGGCATTTTGCTTTAAAAATGTTTGTTAGTATTTGGAGATTTCTTTGCTGATTTAAGGTCCTATATCTATCTGCTTTGGTTTGCAGTGTGTGGCATCACTCCTCTGAACACCAAGATAGTTGGCGGTGAAGACGCTCCAGTTGGAAGTTGGCCCTGGCAGGTTAGTCTGCAGGGATTTGGCAGCCATGTTTGTGGTGGTTCCCTCATCAACAGAGAGTGGGTGATGTCTGCTGCTCACTGCTTCTTCAGGTGGGTAACTCTGACATAATAGAGGAAAAAACATTCAGTTTTTTAGTTTTGTGTTTCACTTTGAGGCCACATTCTCTTTAAAACCAGCACATTTTTGTTATTTTTACTTTAGTACCAGTACGTCAGGATGGCAGATTTCTCTCGGCCGTCAGAACCTACAGGGCAACAACCCCAACGAAGTGTCCAGAACCGTTGCCAGAATCATTTTGCATCCAAACTATGACAGGGACACCAGCAACAATGACATTGCTCTGCTCAAACTCTCCTCACCAGTCAAATTCACAGACTACATCAGACCTGTGTGTCTGGCAGCCAGTGACAGTGTGTTCAACAACGGTACTGATAGCTGGGTCACTGGTTGGGGCGCAGTAGAGGAGGGAGGTGAGTCTGCTTGTTGCTGACAAATAGATTTTTTCCATATGTCTCACAAACGGTAGATGGATTTGTGAATTGTCTCTTCTCTTGTTGGTCTCTCAGTGTCATTGCCGTTCCCTGAAACCCTTCAAGAAGTGGAGGTGCCAGTTCTGGGAAACAGACAGTGTAACTGTCTCAATGGAGTCGGTACAGTCACAGACAACATGATCTGTGCTGGTGTTCTGGCAGGAGGCAAAGACTCTTGTCAGGTAGGCTGCTTCATTGGATCTGTCACTTGTTGGTAAATGTGTTTAGTATTTTCTGAAATCCTCTGACGTCTCCTTTCTATCTCCTCAGGGTGACTCAGGAGGTCCAATGGTGAACCAGCAGGGCTCCGTCTGGGTCCAGTCTGGAATTGTTAGTTTTGGTTTTGGCTGTGCTCGGCCCAATCTGCCGGGAGTCTACTCCAGAGTGTCCAGTTACCAGTCCTGGATCAACTCCCACATCAGCTCTGATAAGCCAGGCTTTGTCCAGTTCACCTCCAGTGGGCTGGATGCTGACAGCAGCTACACCTGTCCTGGTCTGCCACCTCCTGTTATTACTGCTACTACTACTACTGCTACTGGTACTGGAGGACCAGCTACAACTACAGAACCAGGATCCACAACATCTAGTGCTGAATGTAAGTATTCCGACTACAACAATGAATTCACATGTCATTTTGTGTCTTGTTTTCTTTAAATAAAACGACAGTCCAGGGAACAATTGATACAGTATGAATGTTGTTTTCAGCCATTTCCTGTCAGCATGTGGTGGCGTGCTGTCGACAACAGTGTTTTTTTTCCTGCTCCCATGAGGAGTTTCCAATGTCAGAAATGTAGAGACCATATTGATAGGGGCTAAAACTAATTATCAAAATCTTTAGTTTTATTTTTTTGTATACTAAATAATAAATCTTTATCTATTTCTACTGGTCCCACTGGCATTTTGCTTTAAAAATGTTTGTTAGTATTTGGAGATTTCTTTGCTGATTTAAGGTCCTATATCTATCTGCTTTGGTTTGCAGTGTGTGGCATCACTCCTCTGAACACCAAGATAGTTGGCGGTGAAGACGCTCCAGTTGGAAGTTGGCCCTGGCAGGTTAGTCTGCAGGGATTTGGCAGCCATGTTTGTGGTGGTTCCCTCATCAACAGAGAGTGGGTGATGTCTGCTGCTCACTGCTTCTTCAGGTGGGTAACTCTGACATAATAGAGGAAAAAACATTCAGTTTTTTAGTTTTGTGTTTCACTTTGAGGCCACATTCTCTTTAAAACCAGCACATTTTTGTTATTTTTACTTTAGTACCAGTACGTCAGGATGGCAGATTTCTCTCGGCCGTCAGAACCTACAGGGCAACAACCCCAACGAAGTGTCCAGAACCGTTGCCAGAATCATTTTGCATCCAAACTATGACAGGGACACCAGCAACAATGACATTGCTCTGCTCAAACTCTCCTCACCAGTCAAATTCACAGACTACATCAGACCTGTGTGTCTGGCAGCCAGTGACAGTGTGTTCAACAACGGTACTGATAGCTGGGTCACTGGTTGGGGCGCAGTAGAGGAGAGAGGTGAGTCTGCTTGTTGCTGACAAATAGATTTTTTCCAAATGTCTCACAAACGGTAGTTGGATTTGTGAATTGTCTCTTCTCTTGTTGGTCTCTCAGTGTCATTGCCGTTCCCTGAAACCCTTCAAGAAGTGGAGGTGCCAGTTCTGGGAAACAGACAGTGTAACTGTCTCAATGGAGTCGGTACAGTCACAGACAACATGATCTGTGCTGGTGTTCTGGCAGGAGGCAAAGACTCTTGTCAGGTAGGCTGCTTCATTGGATCTGTCACTTGTTGGTAAATGTGTTTAGTATTTTCTGAAATCCTCTGACGTCTCCTTTCTATCTCCTCAGGGTGACTCAGGAGGTCCAATGGTGAACCAGCAGGGCTCCGTCTGGGTCCAGTCTGGAATTGTTAGTTTTGGTTTTGGCTGTGCTCGGCCCAATCTGCCGGGAGTCTACTCCAGAGTGTCCAGTTACCAGTCCTGGATCAACTCCCACATCAGCTGTGATAAGCCAGGCTTTGTCCAGTTCACCTCCAGTGGGCTGGATGCTGACAGCAGCTACACCTGTCCTGGTCTGCCACCTCCTGTTATTACTGCTACTACTACTACTGCTACTGGTACTGGAGGACCAGCTACAACTACAGAACCAGGATCCACAACATCTAGTGCTGAATGTAAGTATTCCGACTACAACAATGAATTCACATGTCATTTTGTGTCTTGTTTTCTTTAAATAAAACGACAGTCCAGGGAACAATTGATACAGTATGAATGTTGTTTTCAGCCATTTCCTGTCAGCATGTGGTGGCGTGCTGTCGACAACAGTGTTTTTTTCCTGCTCCCATGAGGAGTTTCCAATGTCAGAAATGTAGAGACCATATTGATAGGGGCTAAAACTAATTATCAAAATCTTTAGTTTTATTTTTTTGTATACTAAATAATAAATCTTTATCTATTTCTACTGGTCCCACTGGCATTTTGCTTTAAAAATGTTTGTTAGTATTTGGAGATTTCTTTGCTGATTTAAGGTCCTATATCTATCTGCTTTGGTTTGCAGTGTGTGGCATCACTCCTCTGAACACCAAGATAGTTGGCGGTGAAGACGCTCCAGTTGGAAGTTGGCCCTGGCAGGTTAGTCTGCAGGGATTTGGCAGCCATGTTTGTGGTGGTTCCCTCATCAACAGAGAGTGGGTGATGTCTGCTGCTCACTGCTTCTTCAGGTGGGTAACTCTGACATAATAGAGGAAAAAACATTCAGTTTTTTAGTTTTGTGTTTCACTTTGAGGCCACATTCTCTTTAAAACCAGCACATTTTTGTTATTTTTACTTTAGTACCAGTACGTCAGGATGGCAGATTTCTCTCGGCCGTCAGAACCTACAGGGCAACAACCCCAACGAAGTGTCCAGAACCGTTGCCAGAATCATTTTGCATCCAAACTATGACAGGGACACCAGCAACAATGACATTGCTCTGCTCAAACTCTCCTCACCAGTCAAATTCACAGACTACATCAGACCTGTGTGTCTGGCAGCCAGTGACAGTGTGTTCAACAACGGTACTGATAGCTGGGTCACTGGTTGGGGCGCAGTAGAGGAGGGAGGTGAGTCTGCTTGTTGCTGACAAATAGATTTTTTCCATATGTCTCACAAACGGTAGATGGATTTGTGAATTGTCTCTTCTCTTGTTGGTCTCTCAGTGTCATTGCCGTTCCCTGAAACCCTTCAAGAAGTGGAGGTGCCAGTTCTGGGAAACAGACAGTGTAACTGTCTCAATGGAGTCGGTACAGTCACAGACAACATGATCTGTGCTGGTGTTCTGGCAGGAGGCAAAGACTCTTGTCAGGTAGGCTGCTTCATTGGATCTGTCACTTGTTGGTAAATGTGTTTAGTATTTTCTGAAATCCTCTGACGTCTCCTTTCTATCTCCTCAGGGTGACTCAGGAGGTCCAATGGTGAACCAGCAGGGCTCCGTCTGGGTCCAGTCTGGAATTGTTAGTTTTGGTTTTGGCTGTGCTCGGCCCAATCTGCCGGGAGTCTACTCCAGAGTGTCCAGTTACCAGTCCTGGATCAACTCCCACATCAGCTCTGATAAGCCAGGCTTTGTCCAGTTCACCTCCAGTGGGCTGGATGCTGACAGCAGCTACACCTGTCCTGGTCTGCCACCTCCTGTTATTACTGCTACTACTACTACTGCTACTGGTACTGGAGGACCAGCTACAACTACAGAACCAGGATCCACAACATCTAGTGCTGAATGTAAGTATTCCGACTACAACAATGAATTCACATGTCATTTTGTGTCTTGTTTTCTTTAAATAAAACAACAGTCCAGGGAACAATTGATACAGTATGAATGTTGTTTTCAGCCATTTCCTGTTAGCATGTGGTGGCGTGCTGTCGACAACAGTGTTTTTTTTCCTGCTCCCATGAGGAGTTTCCAATGTCAGAAATGTAGAGACCATATTGATAGGGGCTAAAACTAATTATCAAAATCTTTAGTTTTATTTTTTTTGTATACTAAATAATAAATCTTTATCTATTTCTACTGGTCCCACTGGCATTTTGCTTTAAAAATGTTTGTTGGTATTTGGAGATTTCTTTGCTGATTTAAGGTCCTATATCTATCTGCTTTGGTTTGCAGTGTGTGGCATCACTCCTCTGAACACCAAGATAGTTGGCGGTGAAGACGCTCCAGTTGGAAGTTGGCCCTGGCAGGTTAGTCTGCAGGGATTTGGCAGCCATGTTTGTGGTGGTTCCCTCATCAACAGAGAGTGGGTGATGTCTGCTGCTCACTGCTTCTTCAGGTGGGTAACTCTGACATAATAGAGGAAAAAACATTCAGTTTTTTAGTTTTGTGTTTCACTTTGAGGCCACATTCTCTTTAAAACCAGCACATATTTGTTATTTTTACTTTAGTACCAGTACGTCAGGATGGCAGATTTCTCTCGGCCGTCAGAACCTACAGGGCAACAACCCCAACGAAGTGTCCAGAACCGTTGCCAGAATCATTTTGCATCCAAACTATGACAGTGACACCAGCAACAATGACATTGCTCTGCTCAAACTCTCCTCACCAGTCAAATTCACAGACTACATCAGACCTGTGTGTCTGGCAGCCAGTGACAGTGTGTTCAACAACGGTACTGATAGCTGGGTCACTGGTTGGGGCGCAGTAGAGGAGGGAGGTGAGTCTGCTTGTTGCTGACAAATAGATTTTTTCCATATGTCTCACAAACGGTAGTTGGATTTGTGAATTGTCTCTTCTCTCGTTGGTCTCTCAGTGTCATTGCCGTTCCCTGAAACCCTTCAAGAAGTGGAGGTGCCAGTTCTGGGAAACAGACAGTGTAACTGTCTCAATGGAGTCGGTACAGTCACAGACAACATGATCTGTGCTGGTGTTCTGGCAGGAGGCAAAGACTCTTGTCAGGTAGGCTGCTTCATTGGATCTGTCACTTGTTGGTAAATGTGTTTAGTATTTTCTGAAATCCTCTGACGTCTCCTTTCTATCTCCTCAGGGTGACTCAGGAGGTCCAATGGTGAACCAGCAGGGCTCCGTCTGGGTCCAGTCTGGAATTGTTAGTTTTGGTTTTGGCTGTGCTCGGCCCAATCTGCCGGGAGTCTACTCCAGAGTGTCCAGTTACCAGTCCTGGATCAACTCCCACATCTGCTCTGATAAGCCAGGCTTTGTCCAGTTCACCTCCAGTGGGCTGGATGCTGACAGCAGCTACACCTGTCCTGGTCTGCCAGTGTCATCAACAACTTCATCAACAACAAGACCAAGTACTACTACCCAAATTTTAACCAGTCCTGGAAGTAAGTGTCCTCAAAAATTATATTTTATTTAAATTCTTCAACTATTACAGTTTCAATAATTTCATGTTTAATTTCAATGTCATCTATTATTCATGTCTGCTTCCCTTAATTTTTTCTTCTTTTATAGGTACAGTGTGTGGTAAAGCACCCATGAACAGTCTAACTGTAGGTGACAGTGGTGTTGTACCTGGAGGGACCTGGCCTTGGTTGGTTAGTCTCCACAAAAATGGGGTGTACACTTGTGGAGGAACCCTAATTGCAAAAAACTTTGTTCTCACTTCTGCCCAGTGCTTCTCTACGTAAGTGGAAGATAAAGTATGTTCGCAATAATTATCCATTTAGGGCATTTAGGAGTGAAATAATAGAGAAGGTGCCCTTTTTCCTCCTGACAGCTCCAATCCAGATGTCAGTGAGTGGAGTGTGTTTCTTGGTCAGCGTCTTGTGGACGGCTCTGAAGAGTTTGAGACGTCTCTGGGCGTTGTGAAAATTACAGTGAGCAAAATGACAGATTTTAATATTGCCCTGCTGCAGCTGACGAAGCCAGTCAGCTTCAAAGATTACATCCAGCCTGTGTGTATGGACGTTAGTGCTTCCAGAACCTTCCCCATTGGAAGTCGGTGCTGGGTTGCAGGCTGGGAGAAGGGCAGTAAGAACAGAGGTAAGGGTTTATCAAGCTTTTCTGTTTCTTGCTACTATGAATAGTATAATTGCAGTTGGTCTTACAGATCTTTAATAGTTGCTTTATCATATACAAGGCATAACTTAGTTAAATATTTCATAAAGACTGTTGTTATTCATGTGAGTAAATGTGATTTTTCTATCCACTAATAAAGCTGGCTCAGTCCTTCGAGATCTTGAAACTCAAGTGGCAAGTTGTGGAGATGTTTCTGATTCAGAGAACATTTGCACTTATACCATGGACCTTCAAGAGGTAACCATTTTTAACAGTGATTCTAAAATCGTTTTGCCTTGTCACCAATGCAGGAGTTTTCACATTGGGAGCGTCGGGACCTCACTGATGATGAATCCTCTTTTTTTTATATTTGCAGGGGGATCAGGGCAGCCCCCTGCTGTGCAAGTCCGACTCATCCTGGTTTCAGGTTGCCGTTGTAACAATGAGTGGAAGTAAATCGGTCCGTGCTGATGTTCAGGTCTTTGCCAAAACTTCGAGATTCGGGTCCTTCTTAAAGGAGACAGTTGGCGACATGCCGTCTCCTGCAACGACTTCAACAGGAAATGCAGCATGTTTCTCAATTTCCCTGTTCGTCTATTTCACTGTCCCCGTTACCTCTGTGTTTCTTTTGTCAGGACTTTAGGTCTGTTATCTTTAGGTCTGTTATCACTTAGGTTCATTATTGCACTCTTCTCAAGCTCTCATAAATGCATTAAAGATACTCAGGTCAGTTGTCAGGCACTTCCAACAAAGTTATATTTTTATAACAACAAAAGGTATTCAACTGTAGAATTATGAATTTTTATATAAATGAATTTTTACAGGAAATGTCTTTTCATAATGTCTTTCACTGAATCCAATGAGGAACAACTTCTATGTTATTTATTCTCATACCTCTTTTGCCTTTCCACGTAAAAATGTAATGAGTCATGTATGAAGGTAAATATTCTTTAGATAATAAATACTACCATTTATTATTAAGAGAAATAAAAATGAATTTTAATCACATGTATAATAAATATTGATTAAGCATATACTCAGCGTCTCTTCACATAAATTCTGAATACAGTACTTTGATCAATATTGCCGTTTCAATTTCCGCAGTTTTACACAGCCATATGTGTGAAACTAGAATTAACACAAATTAACATGCAAAGCTTGCAAATATAAAATTAGAAATGTTTCATTGTTGATTAACAATGGGCTATTAAACAAAAAAATGAATTAGAAAGATGTACAGTCATTTTGTAAAGCTTCTTTCATCATTACATCACATGGGCTGTGTCTGAAATCACTCCATGTATGTAGTGTACACTTGCACTACGTTCATTCTCTTCATCTTATTTGAGTGCCCCAATTTATAAGTGAAATGTATACACTGTACATTGCCTGAAATTTTAATTTACTGCTTACTATAAAGTCAATTATGGAGTGGTTCAAAACCTTTTATTGTTATTCTTAATATGAACCGATGTCTGCTTGCAGTCCTTTATTCAAGGGTGAAAGAGATTTTTTCTGCTCAGACTTTTTTAGGGACAAGAAGAGGTAAATCTTTACAGCACTGACTTAGTATTACTTCCTAACCAGGAAATCATCTTGCGACCCCTTGTTGCATTCCTGACCCCCTGGTTGGGAACCTCTGTTATAGGAAATAATGAATGCTAGAGTGAGGGAGTGATTTCAGATAGAGCTAAGCTTTCTAGTTTATTCAACCCAAAGTAGTCTTCTTCCCCAAAAATCGTCCTGAAAATGCCAAAAACATTATAAAAATGCTAGAGCTCTGAGTAATGGCTCAGATGAAGTAATCAGAGTTGACGTAGGTGCCACTGTAGATGTTGAAACAGCTTTGTTGCTTTGCGGTCAGGCTGCTTCTATGAGTAGATTTGATCTGGAAAAAGCTGCGTCTGTGAAAAAGCTGCAGATTTTATATTTGTCATTCCGGTGCGGGTGCGTCTCCATCAACCCCCGGATCTGCCGCATCATTGTTAATCATTTCCTTGTATTTACTCTTGAAAAATCCAGCCTAAGAGTGAAACACAAAGGAAGTTATATGAAAAACATGCATAATAAATAAATGTAAAGCACCAAAGATGATGAGAGAATAATATTTTAAATACCCTATTTAGTTTTGCAGTTACTTTTGCCATTTCGGCCCTTTTCAAGGCAGCCATTTTGACTGGTGTAATTTATAAAATAAATGATGGTGTTGTTCTATTTAGTGTGTTACTGCCATTCCAGTGAGCCAGCATTCATAATACCTGGGCCTTGACCCACCGAAATAAAACTAATTTATGTTATTAATTACGCCTATGAAATGAAAAAATGGCTTAATTTCCTGTATAAAGCTGTTCACTAAACTGAAGCAGTATATGTTCAGCGTCTCACCTTATACAGGCCAGCGGTGAGTAAAGCCAGGAAAGCCAACCCTCCCAGGGATCCTCCAACAATCTCTTTGGTGAAGTCTGGTTCACGATACACATCTACCTCTGCCTCAATCTGAGAGGTGAAATGACAGAATGTGGGTCTAGTTCGAGCTTGATGAAAACACAAAGAGGTCAAAACAATGTGTAATCACCTTGTGAACAGGAGGCTTGTTGTTAGACCCCGTTGAAAAAAAGATGTACTGGTTACTGTCGTACTCCAGACTGGCTGTGCTGGTCAAGAGGAATTTGGCAGATTGAAGTCCAATCTATTTGAGGGGAAAATATGAAGGGTAGGATGAGTCTATTCCAAATGGAGCACTTAAAATGTTCATTAAATGTTAGTTAGTTTGTTTGAATATTATACAGACACATCCGTTACCTGCTCTATCCATCCCGAACTAAGGTTGGCAGAGATGTTGTACTTTTTACTCTCCAGTCTTCCCATGAACCTACTGCACTTGAAAACTGTGCACCTGGCTACAGAACAGTCCTGTTAGTGTTTTCAAAGAAGCCAGAAAGCAGAGAGAGTTGTAATCAGTCCTAAACACTCCAGTGAGATGGAAAAAAAGTAGCAGTTATATTGATGTAACTCCAGTTATATGAGCGTATGCAGGAGCCCTTAAATGAGCTTCGCAATTACTCATAGATGGTAGAGGCATGCTTACCACCAACTTATTTTTCTGTATCTTAGCAATAAAATCTGTGACAATAGGTACTTCATCCATTTCTCTTTGGCAATCTGGAATCTAAAATAGAGGAGATTCATGTCAGTTTACAGAGAAACAGATGTGGTCCTTGTATAATTACATCCATCCATAACACTGTAGTTGCGTAAAACAACTATAATTGGATATTTTAAGGGTTCAGTATCGACGAGTTCCCACAAGTAACCTGCAAATTGCGGGAATCCACCCAGATGTCTTTATCACCGAGCTTCACTGGCACCCTGATCACCACAGTGAAATTCAGAGCTCTAATATCATTTGTAACCTTAGAGAAGAAATAGAAAAGGGTGGTAAGCATTAAAGTGATGTCTGAATCTGAAAGTAAATATAGTTTAAAAATAATTACTGATAAATTTATATAAGTTATCTTACCACAATCGATTGTTGGACTGGTTTGTGCAGATTATTCTTGCCGGAAGAGAAGTTGCTGTAGCTAAGGGTACTTAAGGGATGTAAAAATCATTCGATGAATATTAGGTGATAAGATGCCAGCTTAAAAGTATTATTATCATGTAGTACAGTATAGAGTATTATTTTTTTATAAAGAATTTAGAACAAAACAAACCTTTCAATCGTAGCAAAAATGCTGTACTTCACATCAATCCCTTTGATTTTGTAGAGTTCACTCGAGTCGGAGTGCTCCTGATTCCCACTAAAGGAAAGGTGAAATCATTTGTACAAATGGGAATGGGACTGTTGCACATTTATGCAGGCATCTGAGCAGTACCTGGTAGCATTAGCAGAGACAAAAATCCTCCTGCCAAGTTGACTGTTAGTTTCGATCCCATAGGAGATGATGAAGAAAGCCTAAATGACAGAAAGGAAAGAAATCAGATTGCCTCTTCTGTCTCTGCAGCTGTGAGAAGAGATCATTCTGTACAAAGATCAGACCTTAGTGTTGCTCTTCAAAATAGGCTTGTCAACAGTGCAGTCTGTCATTCCTCTCGTAATGCCATCTTCACTGTCCAAGGACCTGCACTCGATTCTTCCCTTTATAACAAACACATTTGAAAAAGTGCTGTGTAACTGGAGAGAGCAGTTGACCAGAGATCAATGAAGGCAGACCTGCTCCTGAAGCCTTACCTGCAGAATTGTAAACTTCCTGTATGAGAGATCGGCTGGGTAGGTGAGACTGACTCGGCTGTTGTAAGAGTTTTCCCCGCTGTTCTCCACTGAGACAGTGACATCCAAGAGTTCATCAATGCCCACTCTAACCTCTGAGGAACTGAGAGATGTGAATAAAGAGAAAATTGAAGTTAGACTAAATCAAAAGACCGCGGTGAAATTGTGAAGAAAAAATAAATGACGTTCCTGGTGAATGATGGAGAACATTGTGAGCTCAAGGAAAGATGTAAAGGAGAATTCAAAGGGAAAAATAAAACCTAGGTGCTACAAGAATCCCACTGCACTAACACTAGGCTACGTAATTATGCAATGGTGGATGTCATTGACATGGTCTCTACATGGGTCTACTGTGGTGCTGCTGCAAGGAATTGTGGGTGAATATAACCCCCTCTCCTTTTAAAAAGGATGATCCAGTGTACCTTATGCTAAAGGAGGAGAGAAAGGAAGTACCATTTCTTAGCTTTTAGAAGATTTATCAGGTTGCCACTTAGAGACTTACGAATCATTTCTATCAGTTAGAAACCTTTCTAAGCAAAAAAGACTTTTCAACCGCAGCTTAAAGTCATTGTCAAAATGTAGCCCTCGCATCAGGTTCACTTCCATTCAATGCGAGTGCCGGATGCCTTAGGCAAGGTCACACGTGCAAATGCAGGAGTGACCATTGCCTGCTAAGGCGATATTAACCTGAAAGTCTACCAAAGTTGAACTCCACACGAATGTGATCATGGGGATTTGTTTTGCCATGGTGCAGGAAAAGTTGCTTCACTCCCTCGCTCACATGAAAGTGAACGGGAGGCGATTGTTGCTTTCATGCATGTGTGACTGTGCCTTAAGGATCTACAGCCTGCTACCTGCTCTGTGAGGCTGAGGCACAGTGATCCTTTGAGGTAAATGCTAACATCAGCATGTTAACCTTCTTAGTTTAGTGTGTTAGCATGCTATTATGTGCTAATTTGTACACAGAAAAACATAGGACAGCTGAGGATGTCAGGAATGCCTTTTTTTTGCAGGTATTTCGTCATAAACCAAAGTATAGGAATAATATTTTACACTTAAAGAGACAAAATTAAAATATCAGTGGTTTATACTCCCCTGTGCTGCACCCCAAAACTTAATAAAACAGCATGCTGAGTAAGAGAGAGCAAACCTCACACCCTAGTCAGGCTTCACTTCTGTAGCTCACCTGCTGAAGTTGAAATTTAATTTCAGGTCATCGACACATTTATCATCTGTGCCGCAATTGATCTCGAACCCTAACTGTGGAAGAGAGTATGAAGTAAAATGTGTTTGTTCAGGAAGAGTTGACATGTCTGAATGACTACTATTACAAATAAATGAAATTACAATTGAACATTGTTTAGAAGGCATGATGCACTGCAGAGCTCTCCATGTGGTAGCTATGTGGTGAAATGGTTGATTATGTGAAACTGACATGAATTCTCCAGAAGTATTCGGGAAAAAAAGTGAAGCTGTTATTCTTAATTTCATAAAGACTTTGTTTTTCATTTAATACTCTGGCAGACAATGAAAACCATGTGGTAGAGTCCTAAGCAAGTTCTTTAAAGATATTTAGAGAGTACTTACAGGATGAAAGCTTGTTGTCTGCACCTGCAGGGCGAGACTCGGAAGGGGATTTCCGTTGTTAGGTAAACCTTTAAAGGTGAATCTGAGTTCATTGGAAAGTGCATTGAGGGAATCATCTGGACAGGCCTGCAAGAAAAGGGGCAGGGCGCTATTGTAAAATACATTAGTCAAGGTTGCAAGGGATGGATTCTTTAACACAACATGGGCATTAAACAGGGATTTTTTTCAACACGAGAGAGGCTGTGGTTTTCCAGTTATAGAGGTTATTCATGAAATACATAATCTACCAGATTTTATTGTTGTGTATGTCTAACAATTTACCTCGACAAAGTACTCAACGTTGGCACATCTTCGACGCAGTAAGTCAAGAGTAATTGTTCCAATCTTCTCTCGCTGTTTTGCAACAATGTAGGCCCGGTTGTTTGGGACTTTGCGGGTGGCATCCAGCGTTAGAGTATAGTTAATCATTGCTTGAGCTGTAACAGATTAGTGTTTAATTAAGAGGTTACTCTTTAAAGTATTTAAATGACAGTGGAGCGTCAGGTACCTCTGTCTACTGGAGAGAGCTTGGTCATGGTAAAGCAGATTGTTGCTGTGTTCTTCAAAGGCTTTGAGCAGTCCGAGCCTTGAGTAGAGATTTGGTTTGGGCTGAACGACACTGTAGCTTGTACCGTTACTATAGGCTTTGACCTGGGAATGGACAGAGCAGGAAAACACATGTGGATAACTATTGGCTTTGTGAGCAGTAGATAAAAGGCAGCAGAAAACCAAATTATTTTAGCTGCCTGATACAATCCATCATTGGTGAGTAGTCCTGTGCAAAATGTGTACAAAGAGACTGAATGACTGATCTGCACACATTGGAAAGATAAAGTTTGACAGTAACTTAGTAGAATGACACTGGAGAGTAATATGTAAATAGAAGCATCTTGGATGGACTTACCTAAGTAAAACAACTGCGCCCTTTGAACCCACAGCTAAATCCGGCAATTTGTCGCCACTATGGTCAAAAGACGACTGACTGATCGACGTGCCGAAGAACTTCAGTCCTGACCGGACTTCAGAGCCAGCAATTCTCTATGTCAATGGAAATATTCAAATTAATCATGTTGAAAAATGTAAAGATTTTTATCTTGACTACAGGGGAAAACACCGTGCATGCTGGATCTCGCTCACCTGTGAGTAAGCGGAACTGATTCTTCCTCTTCCTTCACCATTGAATATGTAGATACTGCCTTGACCGTCATCTTCCAAAGGCGCTCCAACTGCCAACTCACTGAGACCATCTTCGTTAAGATCGGGCACCATAGCGAGAGAAGACCCAAACCTTCCTTTGTGGGATGCCTCCCCTCTTAGTACTGACGGAGAATCTAAGTGACACTCCACATCCTGGTTAAAATATACGGACGAGAGTCGATGATTGCATGGTCGTTAGAATAACAGATAGATTCATTTTAAGGCACCAGATAAAACTCTCATTTACCAAACCAGCTACGTCGCAAACGTAAACTCGTCCCTCTCTATCGGTGTCCACGAACATAGGGGCAGATATGAGGATTAGGTCAGTGTAAGTGTCAAGATCCACGTCCAACGCACAAACAACTGACCCAAAATATTCACCACTCTGAAACTGTGAAAACAACAAATTATCAAAGGAAAGAATTACATAATTAAAACATATGTTTCATATTGTCTTTCAGGACTGTCAGTCCTCCTTTATTTTAAGCTTGTACCTGCCATGGAAAGGGATCAATCTTTTTTTGCTTCCAGTTTTGGAAAACTACCATCACAACTCCTCTGTGTTGATATCTTGGAGCTCCAACAATTGTTAATGTGCCTTGCCTCGTTCTAGCGACTGCCATGGAGTAACCTGGAATCAAAGCCCATCAGTTAAAGTCTGACCAACTGTGAGCAAACTGTCTATCCTTGCAGATTTTTTAATTACCTTTAACTCTGTGGAAAACATACAGTATATGGACGTTACCTATCTCAGAAAATCTGAATCCCCAAATAAATGTATTTGATTAAGACTACGATTAAGAGATTATGTAACAAACATTTTTAAGCAAAAAGTTTTAAGGCTGAGAAGAGTCTTCATATTCATCATCCCTAAGACATTTTTTTAAAACATCATGATTTCTGCTTTTACATGACTGACTCTTTTTTTGTCTTTTAACTTCTAACATAAAACCAGAGAATAAAATACTTTCTTTATTATAATAAATAATAACGTATAAAGTCAAAGCCAAGAGAAAAGTGGAGCAATGCATGTCAATGGTGTACCTGTTGTATTAACATTCTTACCCAGATAACTGTCAGCCTCTATATTAGGCTCATAGGAGCTCGTCTTGAGGCTTGTCGACACTGGGTATTGGAGGTAGCCTCCTTTCCACTCATTGGCACCAACAATAGCCATCTGAATTCCCTTAAATTTAAACAGATGTTTAATTGAACAGGCTTTCCAAATTTATTTTCTTACTCACTTCCACTAAATCCTGAACTTGTTTATGAAAGACAAAGAAGAAGCAATGAAAGTAAATTAACTTGAAATAGGAAAATACTGAAGTGTTAAATGCAGTAAAAATCTGAATTCTGGGTTTGACAAAGATGTGTGTGTATCTGTGTGTTTGCATCGTCCAGGGCATTCCTGTTTTGTTTTTTTATCACCTCAGGCGCATAAGCTGCGCTGAATCCCTCTTGAGCCATTTCCAGTTTCAGTGACTCTCCACTTTTTGATCCTGTAACAGAAACATAAATGAGCACAATATTTTCTCAATGCCGTAGCACTGAGATCGTATAAAGGTTCAAATATGTCCATCATTTTTTTAAAACTATATGACTATACCTTCAATGGAAAAGAGTTTGGCCTGCAAACTCTCCCTTATTTTTTCAAGTGCGTCAAAACTCTTCACTTGAAATACGTTTTCTGTGGCAGAAGATGAAATGGTCTCCAGTTCATTTATTGCAGCTGGTTTCTTAAATGCGTCCCCCACCTAGGGATGTTAAAAACAAGTATTTGAGGCTGCGCAGTAAAGTCAACTGCTTAAATTCATTGATTTAAAATAAGGGAACTTACTCCAACAGCAAATCGAACAATATTTGCCTTCTCAGCTAACGCTGCTGCAGATGGCAAATCACGCCGGTCGTGTGATTCTCCATCGGTAATGACTATCAAGACTTTCTTCACATTTGACCGGGAACCTCTACTTGGTATGAAAACATTTGTGCTGTAAAAAGAAAGATGCTATTTCAATACACCCTTTTGCAATGCATTTTGCCATATCTATGGTTAATCATATTAATGGTTAATCATATTAACCATAGATACTGTGTCAGTAAAAAAATAAAAAAAATAAAAAAAACCGAATTCATCAGGGTGTCTTAACAGTATATATAACAAATGGCTACATTTCCCCCATAAATTGATCTGTTTTATATCTTCTTTTATTGCTTCCGAGTGGACACAAAACATTCTCTACATTGTTAAAAGTCTAATCAAAATGACACTACTATAGATCAATCTGACTGAATCATCCAGTAGCCAGGTGAACATGAAGAGTGAGAAGGTTTACTTGGCTATACTATCATTTTTAACTTGTACTAGATTAATTAACAAAATGAAGACAAACTTTAAACACATTTTAGTAATGTAAGCATTGTAGCCAAACTTGGGACTGTTATTTTGTTCCCCTAGTGAAATAAAGTGATACAGCATCAATTTTAAATGTACACTGAGGAGGTTTTGACATCTCGTAGTTCTATGCAGCAATGTTTTTATGAGCGAGTCCCCAGTTTGTTTGTCTCCCGATACTGCAGATAAAAAAGAGAGGGTGCCCATGGTCTCAAATGTAATTTCAGCAAAGGGGAAACTAATATTAGGTCAAGGGCCCACCTTTACTGGAATACACAACAACTCAAGCTATATGCCCGCAAAAGAGCCAAGAGTACTACCCCACACTGTCTCATTGATGCATGGTTTTATGTATCTTAAAATGCAAACTATCATTATAGCCCAGCTTTAAAAAATTCAATACTTTGTGGCATATAACTTAAATGAAGAATTCCTAAGCACTTGTTTCCCCAATATAAATTCAACATGATGACGACACTTACACCACATGTTTGATGGCTTCAGCTGTGTAAGTTGTTGACCCGAGTTGTTTAATCTCATCAATTTTAGCTTCCCATGGTTTAGTTCCAGAGAGAAAATCATTGAAGAAAAAATGGATCTTGGGATCCCTGGCGAATTGGGCAATGGCAAACTGCAAAAACAGGAAAAACAGAATCTGTTAAATCAAAAGATTGAACAGTCAGCTCTTACATTTGGAATTTTTACCGTTAATTTTTTGTAGTAACATAAAGAATTGTGGAATCATCACTTTAATTCATCCAGAAATAAGTTCACAGAGCCTGTGCTGTGGTAACACTGGCACTGGAAACACAGTTTTACCTTTGTGCCTAGTGGCAGGAGTGAGCGGACCAGATTTTTCACAAAACCTTTCATTGTTTTAAAATCCGTATTTGATACGCTGCCAGAGCCATCCAACAGAAATGCAATGTCTGCTGATGGGCACGCTGTCAAAGAGATTTCAAGTAACTTAGAAGTTGGTTAAAAAACATTTGTTCCTACAGGACACATCACATAAATGCAGCAAACAGTATGCAGATTCTGGATAATTCAATAAATGGACAATGAATACTACATAAGTACAAAAAAAATCCCTTTTATTGTCCCCTTGCAAACGTTCAGAGTACCTGCGTCATCACAAGCTTATCATGTGATATGTGTATTGTGTTTGAAACCCATTCTTTATTCACAATTTATGTTCCTGCAGGAAAATAGATTGTGATATTTCTTCTTTTTTTTTTGACCAGACATTCTTCTATGTATGTCAACAATCTGGTCTTAAATAATTGAAAACCACTTGAAGAGGACATCTTCAGATGTGTTTGAACATTCATGGTCCATATGTGAAAGTTTATTACAGACTCTGTCAGCCGCAAACAGAAGAACTACCCACCACAGTCACAGACTGAACAAAAGTTTGTTCAGTCTGTGACTGTGGTCTGAAACACCGGCTACCTCTGCAGCTGCTCCACAGCTACTGGTAGGCTAACCTCACATCCACCTGCAGTATTCAACAGCAAGACACTTCAGCCCAGGACAGCAGAAAAGTAACAAAGTACAAACTTTACCTTGATTTCTGCAACGAGTTTGATGCTAAAGTTTGTTTAAGTGGAAAGGCTAGTTTGAATTCTATCTTTAACCATTTCAACCACTTTTTTATGTTCATTATACTGTTAGTCTTCCAAATGATGCTAAGGTTGCTGTTGCATACATATCTTCATATTTGATTATTTGGTTATCTATTTGTTTCAAATTTATTCTTGATATTTTTTATTCACTATTAATTTAGTGTATAGATAATACATACACTCATTTCACATGCGGGTGTTAGTGTTGTTTCTTTCTGCAGACAATACGAAAACATCTAAAAGAAATATGACCTTACTACATCAGACTTAAAACGTGTTCCTATGTCGTTAAAGGTGGTTACCCAACAATACAAGTGATACTTCTATGGTCAATGTGCATTTACTTTGGAATATTTTCAACGAATGGTGATATGCTTAATATCAATATCTAAATATCTGATTGTGACAGTGCTGATTAATCAAGAAAAGCCTCGAAGTACTACGATGCTACCATCCTGTGCACGTTGTATTGATTGTGTAAAGTGTGTATTTATTATTCCATATTTACCTCGATCAGAAGAAGGTACGGGACCCTTAAATTTATCATTACGGTCTATCTGCCAGCATGCACCGCTGTACATGGTGATACTTTGGCAATCCTTTGGGATGGTTGGACCACACGCCTGAAAAGACAAAAGTCCTGATTAATAAATAATATGTTGCTGTGTGCATTGATAAAATGCAAGGTGGCGAGGAAATTATTTCAGTGGAAGAAACTTAAAGAGCATTTTGAATTGTGAATAATTTCGGCTCACCAAAGTGTTTTGTCTGGAGGGATCACTTGCCATTGTCAAACCAAGAGACATGTTGATGGGAAATTGGATCCCTGCATTGAAACATCCATCAGTCATGTTAAAACAGTCTTTCTGAACACATTGTGATAGCGCCACAACAACAATTTCAGTGTCCACCACAAACCTCAGTTCCCCCAAGTAAAATACTTCCTGTTATCTGATAACTATTCATACTCACTGCTCTCTGGCCTGTGACCAATGATCATGTGACTATATTCACTTTGGTAACTGTTGTTAACTTTTTCAACAGCATTAAATATTAAATGTGTCCACCCTAACAAGTCATTATTCTATTAAAACAAAAGGAACTCTGGTGGGAACGTGTAGTGTAATACTTTTCTTGTTTTATTTAATCTGTTGGCCACTTATGTCAAAACACCACTTATCTTTTTAAGAAAGCCAGCTCTCAAATAAAGTCTTGACCCCACCTGTTGAAAACCTGCTCTTAAAAATCAGCACCCCTAATGCTTTAATCGTTTAGGTTTAGTTTCATAGTGTGTGAAGCATGTGGAAATGAGAAGTTGCTTGCCTGGACCCGATAGTTTACTACATGATTCGGTGGAGCACTTATATATTTGTCCTCTTCCTCTTTGTGAATACTGTTCAAGAGGAGCACTGACCAGCAAGCTGAGGAAATACAACCAGACAAACGTGTGAAAGAGCAATGTAGATTCATGAATTACACATTTCTGTCAATATGAAAATGATTGATTGTGAGTGTGAGACACTCCCATGACAAAAATGCGAATAGTTTACATTTGGCTAGTGTAGGCCCATGTTCCACAACAACATCCACTTACTCTACTTCCCGCTGCACCACCTGGTATCCAAAACCTGCAGCAGGTTGAGTCAATGTCTTCCAAGCCACGGGTTCGATGTTATAACAAAGTGCAGCTTTTAACACTGAGGAATGAAGAAGAAACAGCATGATTTAAAGCCACATTAACGCACACCCTGAAAAACTTGGAGATAATGTCAGGTAGTCAAAGTGTTTGTATCATTTTAAACATAAAAAACGTGTATTATGGCCAAAAATGGCAAAAAAGGAAGACTTAATTTGGAAAAAAAGAAAAAAAACACCCCATGTCAGGAAATCTAATGTGACGTTTAAATCATTCTGCATATGTGTATATGTTTTAGTTTGTAGGAACATTTTATTTATGTCTGCCACAGTGTATTTTTTGATCACACCACAAGGATGCGCCAACATCAGATATTTTCTAACCTTAAACATAGTGTCCCTAAAGTAGCTACTTATCTGACTTTTTTTTTAGATTCTGACACTCTAAACACTTCTTTAATTCTTCAATAGCAGAAACAAAACTGAAGCATACTTATTTCCATGGCAACATGCAGGAAGTTGTCATTCTATTATTGTTTTCACATTGGAATATCTAACAGTGGGTGTTTCTTCTTGCGCAAATTAAGTCTTCCTTTTTTGGCTATAAAACAACGTTTTCCAAAAATGGTCACTATGATTGCTTGACAAAATATTTCCTAGTTCCTCAAGATTACGAGAGATTAGGTGAAAAGATGTGTCAGATGTGTAACTTCCCTTTATAGACCTGTTCAGGCTCAGACTTTCTCAGACACTTCTAGTCACCTCAGATAGATATTAAATTATCTTAGTATCCGGTACATTTGAAAGTCTGACAAAATGACATAACTTTGGCTGACATAGTTTCTCAAGAAAAATAAATGCATAAAAAAAGATATGGGTTCAATCACCATGATCTTATGCCCTCAGGTTCTGCTTTTTTGTGTGTCAGCCTCAGTTAAGGAACTGTTGCCTTCATGCCTTCAGAAAGACTCAGAAATGCTCTTTTATTTCATTCATGGCACAGATTTCTGTTGTGTTAGGATGCATTGTTTATTGTAACTAAATCACTTAATATATATTGAAACTAAACCACCATTACAAATTCAGGCTGTTACAGGCCAAGGAACTAGTATTCAGTTTGAGTTGTCATTTATAAAATACTTTTTTACTCCCAGCTTGAACCATAAAACCGAGAAGCAAAATTGAGTTTGTCTTGGATTTTGTGGCTCGAGAAATATGTTTTGGAATAGGTCATACCCTTTTGATTTTTTACAAAAAACTTATTTTCGTGCATAAGACCTGTTTGTTACAAAATGCCATAATTCTTGCAAACATCTTCTATTTAATGGCATTACAATAATAGATGCTGCTACAATGTCATAAGTTTGAATGATCATAACTCAGTTGTAATAAGTCTGACTCGATTTAAGTTTTTTTTATGGTACAACACTTGTAATTGAATTGGAATTGTAGCTAGTACTAAAACAGGCAGGTGGTAGGTGTTTAAAGAAAAAAAAAACTTGTCTAATGTTAAAGAAAAAATTACAGAAAGCTTTATAGGGCCAGAGTAAACTAAGCTGGTCACACATTGACACAGGTTCTTTGAATCACAGACGATGAAATACAAATTGATAATCTTAACTGTTTCTACATATACTCTTATTTCGGTGCTTAATCTTTAGTCCTGGTTTAAAGGTTTTCAAAATAACACAACTAATATTTTGTGATAATAAATTGTGTGCTTCCAGCGTGCTATGGGAACATAACTTAGTAATAAAATATCATTAAAAAAAACGACAGGATCATACTTTCACTGCTTGCTCAAATATTCATAAAGACACAAAATGAGGAAGTATACATTTCTCTTACCTGACAAGAATACAGTTGTAGTAATTCTCCAGTCCATTGTGTTACTCCAATGGAAAACACTCAAAGCATAAAGGATTCTCAAAGCTCATACACATTTATTTGGAAACTATTGCACTTTATGGCGACCTAGTGACTATTTCTTTACCAGTGAAACTGTGAAGGAGGGGTTGATAACAACATGCAGAAATCATAAGGTGACAGCTCTGAGCTAAGGCAGACAGTAAGAGGAACTCTTTTGTAGGAGGGGTTACAACAGTTTCTGTTTTATATTAGCACACCATGTGTTACCACTTGATTGCAAAAATAATAGGCATTGTATCATTTTGAGTCAATCACCCAAGCACACATTTTCCACACATTATTCTACCCAGAGTGGTGGAGTGGAAACTGATGCTAGTTTGGATGCCAGGCTGAAAATTAAAAACGATTTAGATAACTAACCTAATAAAACCTTATCCCTAACCACCGCTCACTTTAGTTGTGTGCTACATTGTTTTCTGAGAATTGTAACCCACTGAACTTGGTTTTATTTAGAACATGAATGTTTTCATTAGACCTTTAACATCACTTTCAATCCCCACAGGGCAACAAGGCCAATCAGGCATTCAGCTGTATTGTATACTAAGGTAGACATGTCCTGCTTTCCTTGTTGATATTAACGTGGTTCCGTTTTCCAAACAATTGTATTGGTGTTCCCCCCTAGACCAGTCGGAGAGGGAAGACGTTAAATTATTATATGATAATCAACTTCACCACGGGTAAATTAACACGCACTAAAGCACTATTAAGATAAGCTTCCTCATGAATAGAAAATCCCAAAATAAAAAGGTCCATTTCTTCTTTTTGCTTGACTTCCTCTGAACTTCCCATCTGTGAGCCTGTGTGCCAGTTTTATCGGAGGCGAGCACTTAGAGTCGTTGGAATATATTCTTGTTCTTGCTCTTCTCGTTCACTAATGATTGCTGTGAATTTTAAAACATTGACTTGATGTACCATGACATTGATGAAGTACGGTGCCATGGGTTTCTCACTGTCTAAGGACACAAATCCAGGAATTAATTCGGCTGATTGGATATTGATTTTGTATAACTACACCATTAATAGTTTCTGAACCCTGCCTGATTATTGATAAACCAAGCTATGGTGTTTATTTTGTGCAACTCTGCATGATAACTGACTCAGCCCGCCGCCTCTGTTCAGGAAGTAAACTTATTTTCCTGCAGCTGCCGAGAACAGATAAGGAGTCAAATGCTCAGACCATCACAATGGTGCAAAATTTCACATCCTTTCAAATGTGTGACTTGTTCTTTTTGGAGACCTAGCTGAGTGAGAAAATGAAACAGATATAAAGTGCTGTGAAACTTGACTATGTGCATGTGCAACCTTTGACAAGCTCGGCAGTTGACCCTTTCCAGACAAGCAGAGACGATCGTGAAAGGTCACCAAAAAGGTCAAGGATCAACACACTTGTGGCTGTATCTGTATCTGATTTCTAAGGGCACGTTTGCAACGTTGTCACATGCCCTCCAAGCCTCTGTGTGAGTACGCTTGTGTGTCTGTGTGTGCTATTAGTACATACTGCATGCATATAAGTTATCTTCCTCCACGCACCCTATGAAATGACCTTTGGGTGCCAAGATGCTCTTCTTAGTTGAGTCAGCAAATGTTGAACTAACTGCACTTGAGTAGTGTATGAAATCTACTCTTTTACTCATTGCAGCATATAATCATAAAAATGTTGTAAACTAGAATGTACAGAATGCAAGGATGTGCTTGGAAGATGCATGATTTTGTTTAAGAACAATGTTGGGCTGGAAGACATCAAAGTGAGGCTAATTCGCTAATGTTAATCTTTGTCAAATATCTACCTGCCTATTCACAGTACGCCATCACACAAAAATTCTACTTTTTTTTCTTCAACCTAACTGTCCCTGACTCTATCTCTTTCTCTGCCATTCACGAAACACTCTTTGCCCTTTTACCGGCTGCTCACCAACATGTTACTCCGGCCCAGTCTCTCTGAATGTCACGAGCCATCTCTGGTTGCGTCCTGTTCTTTTTATAGCCAGACAGCTGAAATGTGAGGGGTCACAATGGGAGGATAAATACCAGGGCCAGCGGGCTGCAGGGTTGTCGCAGACGAAGGCCGGATCTTCTCTCTCCCTCTCTCTTCTCTCAGCTCTCCTCCTAACCTCAAAGGTAAAAGAACCGAACATTTCACAACAACTATGAGATGAATGCATCACTTTAATTGGCGTTTTGTGCTACTTGTTGCATATTTTGTTCCTACAATGCAAAAAAGGGCATGACCTAATTAGCACATATAAGAGATACAATGTTTCACCTATAGATTTAGCTCAAGCAAATGTGTTGTTCCTCTGAAAGCATGAGATACAGTATTTGAGAGTCACATTTTACCCACAGATGTTTGTCACTACCCTCTGATACACTTGAAATATCTTAATGATTTAAATGACACATTCCCTACTCTCCCTTAGCATGTTTCATATTGCTACACAATACAGTAATTGTCATATGGTTTAGCGCATATGTCTTCAGTGCATGACTGGTTGTTGCTATGCTCTTCTTAATATGATGAAAAGTTTCCACTGCATTGTTTTTGTGCGGTCAGTTGTGACTCACCAGTTTGTCTCATTTAAAACTGTCTAAATTTGTCCAGGCTTTGTGTTGCTTATGCTGTGACTTCTGAATAGAAGGGGTGTGAAGCTGTACAGTTCTCTTTGATCTAATGCCTTCTTGCTGGGCCAAAGTGCTTTCATTGCCTTGCAGTGGTACACTGTTTATATTTAGTCCAGCCAAATGATAGCAGACGCACGGAACAGATAGGGGGTAGGGATGTTGAGTAGGTTGGTGATAGAGTAGCAGGGAGGTGGAATCGGGAGGGAAGGGAGCAGTGAAGGGGGAGGGAAAGGTCAGGGACAAGAGGCTAGAAAATAGAATAGGTTACCCACAAGCTTTTCATGATTTTTTCAAGGGTGGTCATATACAGAGGAGGGTGGAGGGCTCTCTGACACTGGATCCCCTTTGACACACACATATTGTGTGTTGGTAATATTGTGCAACCAAAGCACATGAAGTTCTCTGTGGTACTGGAGCAGTAATAGCTGCAAAAACTGCATTCACACGGTCTGTGCGATGACTTATTTAAAATGATATAAGTCAGACAGGAAACATCAGACCACGTAGTAGACCACGTCTCTCCTTTTCTTTTTTTACACATCCTTCTCACAGTCAACCGACAGTTCTGCCCTTCTTTCATCAGGCAGTTTTCAATGTGTTCAAAAGAAAAAACCACAACCCCTAAGCGTTAAGCTTTGCAGCTTGCGTAAATTGAGCCCTGTGTCTAGCCTATAAGCCAACTGAATATTTCCTTATTTGTCTTCCTTTGTCTTTCTCCTAGAGTCAGGATGCCTCACGCATATCCCTTCCTCACTCCTGAGCAGAAGAAGGAGCTCAGCGATATTGCTCACAAGATCGTCGCTCCCGGCAAGGGAATCCTCGCTGCAGACGAGTCCACCGGTAAAGAATTTCGAGAAAGTTTACTTTTTATAGTTAAAAAATCATAAATCATTTAGGATGATCAACACTCATCTGAAAAAACTAATGTAATAGATTGCTATTAAACTGTCAGCCAACAGCTGGTTGTGAAAAGGTAAGCCAATGCGGAAGTGCCTTAAACTTGCATTAGATCTACTGGCTATTAGGGGGTTAATCCTCTGGTTGCAAAAAGATGTCTGATTGTATAGAAGTCTATGAGAAAATGACCCTACTTCTCACTTGATGTATTACCTCAGTTAACATTGCAAACATGAGTTTATGGTCTCAAACACTAGTTTCTAGTCTTGTTCAATACAGCATGATGTTCTTTTAGTAAATTATGGGTAAAATAGGCAATAAAGCAGGGTATGCTTTAGGGCGGGGCTACTTTGTGATTGACAGGTCACTTCCATAGCATTATCCAATCTGCAAGTTGTCCGTGCTTTTGTCTTTCGTACAACTTTAACAATCATGGTGTGTTTTCAGTTCATGAAAGTTAAAGGTAACACTTTGGTCACCTAAAAATGTCTTATTCGTTTGGCTGTACTTAGCTCTTCCCTCTCCTGTCACTTCTGGTTGCAAAAATACTACAGAGCTGGCATGTGTAAATAAGGAAGTTACTCAAAAACTGTGTGAAATAATCATGAACACTCGGTCATGACTTTGACTGGCTCGATTGTACAGTACTCAGAACTAACACTTTTTTCCAAGTCTGTAAAGGCTCAAACAAACACTTAACAAACCACACAGAGGGATCCATTTCTCATTTATCTTGTGTCTCCTCAACCTCTAGGCAGCGTTGCCAAGCGCTTCCAGAGCATCAATGCTGAGAATACTGAGGAGAACAGGAGACTGTACCGCCAGCTCCTCTTCACCGCTGATGACCGCATCAACCCTTGCATTGGTGGCGTCATCCTCTTCCATGAGACCATGTACCAGAAGACTGATGATGGAAAGCTCTTCACCCAGTACCTCAAAGAAAGAGGCATGGTGGTGGGCATCAAGGTCGACAAAGGTGTTGTCCCGCTGGCCGGAACCAACGGCGAGACAACCACCCAGGGTGAGCGAAGAACAGATCAGAGGGTCAACTTCTCTTAAATCCTTTGTTTAACTCACCCAGGGTGTCCTCTCTTCCTCTTTCACAGGTCTCGATGGACTGTATGAGCGCTGCGCCCAGTACAAGAAGGATGGTGCTGACTTTGCCAAGTGGCGCTCTGTGCTGAAGATCACCCCCACCACTCCTTCAAAACTGGCCATCATTGAGAACGCCAATGTCCTGGCCCGTTATGCCAGCATCTGCCAGATGGTAAGAAACAAAAGACATAATCTAAGGAATTGTCAATGGCCCAAAGCCATATCACCTTCTGTAACATTCACTTTTTTTTATCAATTAAAAAAACAAAACGTTTTGGTTTTGCATGACATGCATTCATTGTCAGTGGAACAAATAATGTCAAGTTATCTATATCATTCAAATCCTCAGAACAAGCAACTAAATGTAGGTGTTTCTGCACTGTTGAAAGAAATGTTATTCCTCTCTGCAATATTGGCAAGTTCTGTATATTGCAGATGATTCCAATTCACTGTTGTTTACCATTAAGCCTCTCTTATCAAGAAATAAATCATATAAATGATTACGACTGGAGTAGACTTATAAAGATTAGATATAGAAAGTCTGTGTTGTAACTTTAGAAAATGACAATACAAATAAAACCACCTAAAATGTAAACCCAGTTTAGAAACCACTAAAACAATAAGAAATGATTACATGATATACAGTATGACCCCACTGAGGTTTTCATGTCTTGCCTCCTTGTTACAAACTCACCTTTGACAGCCTCCCGTCATGGTAACACAGTCATTTTGACTCCTTTTGTTTCTGTCCTTCTCAGCACGGCATCGTCCCAATCATTGAGCCTGAGATTCTCCCTGATGGTGACCATGACCTGAAGCGCTGCCAGTACATTACTGAGAAGGTTCTGGCTGCCGTCTACAAGGCCCTGTCCGACCACCACGTCTACCTGGAAGGCACCCTCCTCAAGCCTAACATGGTCACCGCCGGACACTCCTGCTCACACAAGTACAGCAACCAGGAGATTGCCATGTCAACTGTTACCGCCCTGCGTCGCACAGTGCCCCCTGCAGTCCCTGGTGAGCTGGATGCACAAAATACTCTCTTGTTGACATGCACACATTTGCAAACTTTGCAGACACAATATAGTCTGCATGACATTCACCCAAATGTCTACAGTGGTGCATTGCTAAACTCTCATGCTTTTCCTGTATAGGCATTACCTTCCTGTCTGGTGGCCAGAGTGAGGAGGAGGCTTCCATCAATCTGAACGCCATGAACCAGTGCCCTCTGCACAGGGCCTGGGCTCTGACCTTCTCATATGGCCGTGCCCTGCAGGCCTCTGCCCTCAAAGCATGGGGTGGCAAGAAGGAGAATGGAAAGGCATGCCAGGAGGAGTTCATCAAGAGAGCCTTGGTATGTCTTAGTAGATAACATTTTAAAAATATAAAGTATGTCTATATTTAGTGATGTGTCATTTAGATGCAGTAGAGTTTTGCTCAGAGAATTGTTTAGATTATAAGCATTATACTTAAATATCATATTGTGCATTCAGTAATACTGTCGTTTTTGTCTCCAACAGGCTAACAACCAGGCCTGCCAGGGTAAATATGCTTCCTCTGGAGTCAGTGCTGCTGGCGGAGATTCACTGTTTGTGGCCAACCACGCCTATTAAGCATGGACTCATGCTTAATAGTCCCTCCACTTTCTTCCCACCATTATTACTTCACGATGGTAAAGGCCATGACCTCAAAGACACCGCCTATGAAACTGCCATTGAACAACGGCACTTTTACAGAATATTGGTAGAAAGTGAAAGAGAAGAACTTCAGTTTGGGTTGTCTCAGGTGACTCTGAGAAAATGTTCTGCCTCCATTCCCTGAAAGACCTTTTTACAGTTGAAGATTCCCACACTGTTTTTAAACAACTTGTACTAGTTCTTTCCTTGGTCTGATTCCAGCAAGTTCAGTAAATTGGTGCATACTGGTACGATGGAATAAAGCATTTACCCTTTCATGTTGCTTTACTTTCTTGAGTGGTTGCACAACAGTATTTTAAGCTCACATGTAAACAATAGTAAAGAGCTGTAGCTACTGCCTGATAATAAAAACTGTGACAGAGATACATATATAAAACAATCGATATGAAATCAGTAGTGTTTTCTAATGAATGTGTTGAAAGTAATGAAAATAAAACAATATTACTTTACTTGGGACCAAGGACATCTTAGACTTAATATATGAATTGAAGGGATAGTGGTTATCCAAAATGTGTTGATTTAATTTCCTGTTAGGGAGAGCATCCATTAGCAAGTAAAATATGTGTAGGAGTAAATTATTTTTCAACTTTATAATCATATTAGCCCTTAAAGTTGCCCTTAAAGTCTTTAACTGGTTATGTCTCAACTGAATAGACTACTGAAGCCTCTATTTGACCTACATAAGCAAATAAGACCATCATCGAAGAGATATTTCTATGTGATTATTCTTAAAGCCTGTCCCAAAGTCTGATTTCTCACAAAATCTGACAAAACGATTTACGGCACGAAGACCTATGTTTACATTTTCACAGGCAAAGTTTCACAGTGAGAAGTACGTTAACTAAAATAAAGCAGGAGGAGATTTTCATTATCATATTTTTATATATTGTGGTTCTGGCTGATACTGGGCAAGTATAGCAAAAATAAATAAAAAAATAACGAAATGAATCGACGGAAGAACAAAAGATGATGGAACAGTACCCCCAAATAAAAAGATGTTGTGTCTTTCTTTCACATGTTGCCAAAACACTTGCTTGCCAGATTAAGATCTTGAGACCACAAGGTGGTGGTACTCCGCCTTCAAGGGCCGACCTCATTCTGGGCCCAGTGGATTATAACCAGGCGGCCACCTCCGGTTCTGAAAGGTGAAGCCAACGAGGAAGTGCTTAAAACTTACATTTTCTCTACGGGCCAGCAGGGGGTGACTCCTCTGGTTGCAAAAAGAAGTATAATAGTGTGGAAGTCTACCAGTAAATTATCCTACTTTTTACGTGATTTCTTTACCTCAGTAAACATTGTGACCATGAGTTTATGGTCTCAATTGCTAGTTTCAAGTCTTCTTCAACACATAAACATGTCCACTTCGTAGACCTGTTTAGAGTAAAATAAACAATAGAGCAGGGTATGCTTCAGTGTGTGGTTACATTGTGATTAACAGGAAGCTACTACTACTAGAGCCGTATAAGGTGCTCTACGTTGCACATCCCCAGTCCAAATATAACTAACCCACAGCAATTTGTGACACTAACAATTCTTAACACTAATAAATGTCTAATTATAAACATACAATGCTAAACGGCATTCTGGGTAATGTTATAGCTGCTAGCTAGCATGGTGGTCTGTTGGGAGAGACTCAGTGGCTCCTGCACATTCAAGAACAGAAAAGAGAGATGAAAGATGAAGACAGACAGACAAGAGGTGCACCAGAAAAAAATAGTTTTCCCCAAGAGAGGAGATGTTTAGAATTGTTTGGTTTTAAAAAATCGGACATAGCCACAATTGTTCATAGTGGTGTTAACACTAGCAACTTAAAACGTCACCTCTGCCTAGTTTGCCCGGATGACGCGCACAGCAGACAGCTAGCAGCAAGCGACCTGTGACAGCACCCACCTGTCACTCAAAGCGACCATGTTCTGAATATTACAAGTTCAGACTAAATCCATTAATTTTCTTTAGTTTTAGATCTCAATTTTAGATTTGTAGTCTTTTAATTTCTTCCCATTGTGAGTGATAGAGAAAAACAAACCATGTTTTATTATTTGTTTTAATATTAAGGCCGTACAGTTTTATATCATTGGCTATGAAAATGAGTATAATCTTTGTAAAATGATTAAAAGACAAATCTTACACAACACAAAAAAAGAAAGAATCTTAGATGCTTTTAGCGCAGAACTGTGTTATCCTGTTGCAATGTTCTGCAGGAACACTGCCACTAAGATGAAAACAAATGTAAGCTCAGTTGTAATTGATGAGGCTGTATTTGGATCTGCTGTGGTCCCATTTCCTCTACACACAAAGCTGTTGTCTTCATCAGTGCCATTGGAGGTGAATGTCACAAAGGTAACTTTTGCCCCTGCCACTTGATCCATGATCCACGTCTGGTACTCAGATACTCGGGCATAGACTTCAGGGAAACCAGCCTGGGCACAGGGTACTCCAAAACTGGTGATGCCGGCCTGGATCCACTTTGAGGCTTGTTTGCATTGCAAAGGACCACCGGAGTCCCCCTGAAAAAGAAGGGACAAAACAGTTAGTTGATACTAGGGATGGGTAAAGGAACCCCGAAATTCTCTGGTGCTGAATTCATAATGACCAGAGAATTAATAACCTCCAACATTATCTGTTCTTTTATTGGTACTTTCTCAACATTTTGGTGGAGGCTAATTGTTATCACACTTCAGCGTGCATCTCCTCTGCTCTCTGTGTCAGGGCTGAGCTCTTCCAACTTACGTTACACACACCCACACAAACACAAAAGGCAAAGTCAGCAAACAGATCAGAGAGGCAAAAGACAGTACTTTGTCAATACACCTGTTCAACACACATAAACATGTAAACAAAAGTGACATCTATTTCAATCTGCACTCAGTTTCTCATCCACCACCATGTTTACACAATCACAGGAAAAATTGTTACAAACAAGCTAAACAAAAGCTGTCTGTATGTTGTATCACTGTTTAGCTCATCTTGAATTTGGCAAATTCTTGTAAACTTATCAGCAGTTCCTGCTGGCAGTAATTTACATGTGCAGAGGGAGGAGGACAGAGGACAGGGTGAAGGAATACTTACTGATGTCTGTGTTCTTCATTCTTTTTTTAATCTTCACTCAGTAATACTATTTATTTTTTAAACATTTGGGATTTGTTTCCAGTGAGATATTATTGAGTATATATAGTGCTTTTGCCTTTGTAAACATTTATTTTGTATAAACAAAATTCAGTTATATGTAAAATATAAATAAATTCTTATCCTTTTTTTCAAGCAAATATTTAGTAATGAAAAAGAACCAATAAGACTATCGATAAAGAACAAAACCGATTAAGAGTATTGATAAGAGTAGTAGTAAAAATAAAATCCTAACAAAACCCACCCCTTATTAATACTGCTGTTGACATGGACAAAATAAGACTTGAGTGGCCTTTCCAAGCCTCAAACATTTTCACTGATGATAACATCTTAAAAAATATCAAAGTTTACATCGTGGTGCTGAAATTGATATGAGATGTCAGATGAGACATAGTATTTTAACTGTGAGTATAGAGTTATAGAGTTTCTTTGAGAGTTTTAAAGAAGACGAAAGATCAAAAGGGGTCAGTAAAGCTGGATTATTTCGTTTACCTGGCATGCTCCTTTGTTTTCTTGTCCCGCACAAATCATTTTGTCAGTGATGTTTGCAGCTGGTTCAGGCTGGTAGTTGCAAGTGCACTGCTTTTCTCCAATGACAGGAATCTGAACTTCCTGCAGTTGGTAAGCGCCTGGTAAGGATTCTGTGGGATAAAGAGTATGAAATCAGAACAGACAGTGTTTATTTCCTGTCTTCAGCACATTTTTAAGGATATTTTTAATTTTCTGCTGTTTTTCTCATCAGGTTTTGTTTATAATGGTTTTGTGTGTTTATGTTCTGAGAAAAGCCCAACAAGAGTCAAGAAGTCTTCCGACAATGCAATAATTCCTGCATCGTGATCATTCATTTGTTGATGTCACAGTGCACCCTGGGCCCAGCTTGCCGAAAGTGTGATGGAGAAAGAGATGTGTGACTAGAACAATAACTGTCAGGAAACAAGACTACAGCCATGCTAGCGGCTCTGTTACGCTGCACCAGCCACAGCAGTGCTTTGCTCTGTATGCTAACAGGCTCACAATGACAATGCTAACATTTTGATGTTTAGCAGATTTACTACATTGGGTTATCATGTTCGCATGCCAGTACTCACCATCCTTTCCAAGATTGCCCCAACCAGTGGCCCAGCAGGGGGTGGAGGTGTGAAACTGGCTGGAGTTACTTGCCAGACAGACCGGTCTGATGTAGTCAGTGAATGTGACCGAGGTGCTGAGCTTCATAAGAGCAATGTCGTTGTTGAAAAGGGTGTTGTTGTAGTCAGGATGGACAATGATCTGGGACACGCCGCGGTTCTCCTCATTACTGTTCGGACCAGACTGAGTCTCTCTTCCAAAGTAGAGAGTCCATGAACGAAGTGAGTTTCTGGAGAAAAGAATAATCAATAAATACTAATAATTAAGTACAACAGGTTGCATTAAGTTTTATAACCTTTTTTGTATAAGATGATTGAAATTAAACAGACAAAGATTTAGCTTTTATTTTGCAAGAATAGTTTAGGTTCATCTGCCAGCTGAATTATGATTCATTTTCTACCAATAACAGAGGTAGCTTTCACAACACTCAATTTAATATGGACTGCCAAAAGCTTAGCCACTAACAGGAAGACGTACAGAGAGGTGGGACATTCCTGTCTAATGCCTCTAGACAGATTCAATATAGGAGATTTACCTCCCATTAGTTTAAAACAACTTTTAATATTTTGAGAAAGGGATTTGATAGCTGATAATAATAATAATAATAATAATAATAATAATAATAATAATAATAATAATAATAATAATAATAATCACCATAGCCAAATATCTTTAAAGACTGTAAAATGAACAGATGCTCCACTTTATCGAAACTCGAAAGCTTTATAGATGTCTAAAAATAAAACAAATACATTAGTCAACAGATGCAGGTGCTATTAAATTGCTCTTACGTCACGATGCAGTGGGCTGCTGTGAGTACCCACTGGTCACTGATCAGGGTCCCCCCGCAGATGTGAAAGCGAAAGATGTGCATGCTGACCTGCCAGGGCCATGACCCAGCTGTAGCATTCTCACCACCCACTATCCTTGTGTTCAGAGGTGCCAGTCCACAATCTGACAGAGCATACACAACTGTGTGTAAGCACATATACAATAAAGTGCAACTCTGGAATAAATTAAATGTGACTGTGCTTACCCTGGGCCTTTGACCCTGTAGGAAAGAGAGATGAGTATTAGTAATGTAAAGAATATGAGTAACTACAGACACAAGGTGGCACTACAGTTCCAGCTGCTTCTACAACTCCTTATGAGGTGTGTCATATTCTGTTGTATTTTGTTCTATTTATTTGGTCAGTAGACGGCTTGAGACAATTCCAGGCAGGGACTTTTCTAAAGTAATACATCACGTAACTAAACCTGCAGCGCGACCTGGAACATCATGAGTGGAGGAGCGCCTTAACTTCTCGGTTAGTTTTCTTTATCACAGGAATAAAGTCTGTTCGTGCTCAGCGTCTCCTCTCCTCATCCTCTCCTGTGTGCGTGAGTGTAGACGTACCTTGAAGTCACGTTTGCGGGTCATCTCGCCCAAAATTCTGCAGTTTTTTGGGGTAGGCTCAGGGTATGCACGGGCTTGCAGCCAGCCATTCATTCTCTATGTATTTGTTTTTCAATTTGGGTATTCAGATATTATAATTTTTCTTTTTTTATCACTTTGCATTACAAACATTAGTAAAACACACCAATCCTTTTGGAAAATGCTTCTTATTCAATAACAAATATAAATACAAACAACAATACTGTAGAATAACAGAATTCTTAAAAGTGAATGCCTTCAAGAGAACCAAAAGACAAGGGTTGGAGCACTATGCCGCCAATCTAAAATAAAATAATCTCAGCTGAGAACAGAGAAATGTCTGGCTGAGTCCTTCCATGTCATGGAGACGAGCCATCAACGCAGTTTTCTCATGTCAGAGCGTCACGTTAACCCGCGTCGGGCTGGGGCCGAAAGAGGCTGAGCTGAAGAGGAGCCATTGCTGGAGAGGACCGGTCAATACAAACTGCCTCGGGTCCTCTGTTCTCAGCTGAGATTATTTTATCTTAGATTGGCGGCATAGTGCTCCAACCCTTGTCTTTCGGTTCTCTTGAAGGCATTCACTTTTAAGAATTCTGTTATTCTACAGTATTGTTGTTTGTATTTATATTTGTTATTGAATAAGAAGCATTTTCCAAAAGGATTGGTGTGTTTTACTAATGTTTGTAATGCAAAGTGATAAAAAAAAATTAAATATCCGAATACCCAAATTGAAAAACAAATACATAGACAATGACCGAATAACCCATTAGTCGAATATTCGGGTCCAGCCCTAGTCTTTATGAAGTTCATATTCAGGTAATATTTAAAGCTGTTTTTAACAGTCTGTAGAAATAACCAGACATTTCAGCACAGTACAATCCAGCACAACATCTTCATCCTTAAAAATGACAATAAAGTCAAAACCTCTCTAACCCTGTTAGCAAAAACTACACATAAGCTTTAAAAGAGATGATATATTGGGTTTAAATACATAATAAACTGGTAAACCAGTGTAAAGCTCACCTTGTCCAGCGAGGACTGCACATATCAGGATTCCCAAAGTCCAGGCTGCCATAGTGTGCTGTCACAAACCTTTTTTCCTTCAGTAATTGTCAAGAGACCTTCTGATATAGCTTTTGTCTTCTTCACGTTACCGGCACTATTCTTATACAGTGTGCACTTCCTGCCCAAACCTGTTTTTCTAACTTTTTTACTCGTACATACATCAGTCAAATCCGTCAAGGACAGCCCACTCTTCATATTTAGATCTTTCTATCCAGATAACTACCGATCCAGCACTGGCTGTGCTTGCTGCCTCACCCTGTCAGTTTGACGTCTTACATTTCAAGTGAATCAAAACTTAAGGGTGAAGGTGTAGGTTTCCAGTAAAGAAGTGATTTAAACAGTCAGCAATTACAGTTCTACCTTAGAAAACGATTAGACAGCTGCAGCTTGTTCAGCATGCTGCTGCTTGAGTCCTCACTCCGACCAAGAAAGTGGATCACATCACTCCAGGTCTAAGTCTTTACACTGGCTTCCTGTCTGTCAAATAATTGATTTCAAAATACTACTGTTGGTTTATAAAGCATTAAATGGTTAATGGCCAAAATATATTTCTGATCCTCTTCTACATTATGAACCATCCAGACCTCTCAGGTCGTCGGTGAAAGGCCCTCCTTCTGTCCTGAGGTGAACTAAACATGGAGGAGCAGAATTCCGATTTAGATCTTTCTATCCAGATAACTACCGATCCAGCACTGGCTGTGCTTGCTGCCTCACCCCGTCAGTTTGACGTCTTACATTTCAAGTGAATCAAAACTTAAGGGTGAAGGTGTAGGTTTCCAGTAAAGAAGTGATTTAAACAGTCAGCAATTAACATTTTTTTTAATTATCTACTTCATTGTTGCAGAGTTGGAAAGTAACATTTGAAAAATCTGGGGGCACAAATGAGATTCACTGGTAAAAAATGAATAAATAAAAAAGTGACATGATCATTATCAGTATTTCAACAACATAGTTAGCCAAATGGTAGCTTGCAGATGTCATTATCAACAGTCAATGATGTGAGGACACTGTTGACCCTGTGTTTACCGAGCCAAAAACATTCTGAATTAAACACATTGTTGTTGTTTTTTTGCACGTTTTTTTAACCCATCCACCTCCCTTTCCACCCACCATAAGTGGTCTTTGTCGATATTTAATACTACATCACTGGCTCTGACAGTTGCATAGTCATGTGGATGAGTTTAATTTGTGTGTCCACAAAGAAAAAGGATATTAATTGGCTTTCCGTTATAATTTCTTCTACCTGAGCGAAATGATAAAACGGACACTACATTCTACTTTTGGCTGGCGAGGATTTTCAGTCGGAGAGAGGCCGCTCAAGACTGTACTTGGGAGGATACGGGCGGCAGCCTCCACAACCTGTTCTGTTTAGAGCAAACGTCGACTGATTGTGCCTTTGCTCTCGACTCGACTACCATAACGGTGTCTTTACAGTTCTACCTTAGAAAACGATTAGACAGCTGCAGCTTGTTCAGCATGCTGCTGCTTGAGTCCTCACTCCGACCAAGAAAGTGGATCACATCACTCCAGGTCTAAGTCTTTACACTGGCTTCCTGTCTGTCAAATAATTGATTTCAAAATACTACTGTTGGTTTATAAAGCATTAAATGGTTAATGGCCAAAATATATTTCTGATCCTCTTCTACATTATGAACCATCCAGACCTCTCAGGTCGTCGGTGAAAGGCCCTCCTTCTGTCCTGAGGTGAACTAAACATGGAGGAGCAGCATTCCGTTTTTATGCACCATATCTGCAACAAACTCCCAGAAAACTGCAGGTCAGCTGGATCTCTCACTTATTTTAAACCAAGGCTATTATTAATATAATTTCTTACACTGCACTGTAACTTTGGCTTGGTTTTGGCATTGTAGTTGTTAATTAAATGGTCTGCCTCAGAAGGAGTGAGAGCATCCAAAGAACAGCTGCTCAGTCGACAGCCAAGAGATACATTGGAGAAACACAGCACCAGCATATTATCACATAACATTTTACTCTGTGGATTAAGGTTTAATTTCTACCAAACCGTAGTTGCTGATGTTAGTTCAGGGCTCCAGGCTAACTTTCTCAGTCGGCTGCAACAGCTCATCCTTTGGTCACACTTTTTTGGTACAGCATGGCATCAATCAAGGACATTGGCTCAGTCGGTCTCTGCCTGCCTGCATTTAAATCCAGAGGTTCCATTAACTGAATATTTTCAGTCATTGACTGAATTTTTTAAACAATGCCGATAAATCTGAACCTCATCCGTCATTTTGATTGACCTGTGGCCTTGGATTTATATTCCCTTTATAAATGTAAATGAATTATTAAATCACACACACACACATACACACATACAGTCTAGTGAGCACTGTGTGTACCACTGTCTTAGTCCAAAACTCAACATGAATTGAAAAAAGATGGATGTTATCATTTCCAAAATTCAAAACATGCTTTAATTTAAGGGAAGTTTTATTCAAAAACCTCAATAGATAAAAAATTACATTAAATATAGCTCTAGTGGATCTGTCCGATCCACTTTGCTTGTTTCCAATTTACAGAGCCACGGCTGTGTATGAGCACCAGATATTTTTTCTTCATTATTCACATACAGGATGAACAGCTAGCGGACCGTGAGGAGATATTCCCTGAAATAGTTGAAAGTGTATTGGTTAGCAGACACTGCATTCAAATACGCCTTTAGCCTATGTATTATCATTGAAAAAAATAAAATGACTGTTAACCAATGCTTAAAACATCAGCGGCCTCTAAATTGGACCCACTCATGTCTTGCTTATCAGCTATAGACCACTTCTATTTTGGAACGCAGAAACATTAAAATTGATTGTTTCATTCTGTGCCGCTATTTTGAGGTGCATCACGTACTGTGCAACACAATGTAGATGCGTTTAATTATTCTCACAACCTGCACCCATAAGAACGAGGCACATGCATGTGAGTTGCCCTGTTGCAACAGTGAAAAGACTAACCATGAGCTGTTTTTTATTTAGCTTCTGTCCAGTTGATTGATCTGTGTTTTACAATGAGTCTTAGTTCAGTGCAGAAATCAGAAACGGTTTATTGCCAAGTATGATGCACATGCAAGCATTTTGGCTTTGTGATTGGTTCATGACAATAAACATTGTGCAAAAGTATAGACATTTTAAAAAATAACAAGCAAAAAATGAATAATTTACAATATGAAAAAGACTATGTTGAAATAAGTGAATAAGGGAAAGTTTAGCATGTTTTGTGAGTGTTACTTTGCGACGTGTCATCACTATTCAACACCATCTATACAACCACTTATAAATAATTTGCCAAAGCACAGTGTAAACATAATCTGTTACAGGTAAAGGTCCAGCATTAAAATGTTTCTCAATTACAAGTACACAATTTGTAATGTACATTTTTATTCCTGTTCTATCTTTATTTTGTTGTATAGTATGTGTATTTATTGTCTGTGTCTGTGTAGTTGAGCTGCTGCAACACTCGAATTTCCCCCATGGGGATCAATAAAGGAATATAATAATAATAATAATTTGCACAAAAGTCCAAGTACCAAAAGTAAAAGTTTACTCATTATGCAGAATGCCCACTTTCAAATAATGAATTAACGGTAGGCCAGTATTGCCGGGATTAGAATTATTGATTTAATAATGTGTTTATTACTTTAATGTTGTAGCTGGTAGAGGTGGAGCTAATTAAACTACTGAATCTGAAACTGTAAAGTAGCCAAACAAGTTACTAATATTGTCAAAAAATCTAGTGAAGTGAAAAAAGGAAATATTTCCCTCTGAGATGTAGTGAAGTAGAAGTATGGTTACAGTAATGTTTCATAAAATGGAAATACTCAAGTAAAGTAGTTGTACAGTACTAAGTAGCCTAAATTTACTTAGTCACCATTCCACCACTGCTAGATCAAGAGCACAAAATTGTTAACAAAGTTCTTCACGGATCTTAATTGTGCTTTGAAAGTGCACCAGATTGATGCATATAACTTTGAAAAAAACCCTTAAAGTCTCACAAAATCATGTGGGTGATCCATCCTGCAGTATTTCCGTGATGCAGTTATCATCAATCCTAAATATAATCTTTTGTAAAACAATTTAAAAGGCGGACTTCACACAGCAAAACAAAAAAAAAAATGTAATGGGGGAAAGGATTTGCTCAGCCGCTGAGCCAGCAGTTGAGGTAGTCACAGAGCTGAGCTTTCATCTGTGTAAAAGAGACAGTTTGCACAGGGGGACTACACACTAAAATCACACACTGGTTGTCTGGTTCAGTGGAAGAAAAGTAGAGCCGGCATAACAGCAGATCTTCTTTATGGAAGTATTCCTTAATCTCGGTGTGAAAGGGGCTTATATCTCAAACCCATTTGCAACAGCTGGAGCACTTGAAAATCATCAATTGACAACACACCTCTAAACAGTTTACAAATATTTCACGATTGATTATTATCACAATTGTAAAATCATTAATCGATAGCTCAGTATGATACACCAGCTGTACAATTACCCCCCGTATTTATGAAGATTACATTCAGGTCACATTAAGAAGTGTTTTTAACTGTCACAATACAATCCTGCACAACATCTACATCCTTAAAATGATCATAAAGTCAAAACCTCTCTAAAAAAATAAACTAAACCAATTTATAAAAGATGGAATTGAATAGGTTTGAAATACATAACAACCCAGTTAAAGCTCACCTTGCCCCGTGAGGACTGCACATATCAGGAGTACCCCCAAAGTCTAGGCTGCCATACTGTGCTGTCACAAACTTTTTTGTCTTCAGAAGGTGCAGAGGAGTCTTTCTGATGTAGCTTTTGTCTTTGACACTTATATGCACTGTTGCACACAGTGACCCCTCCTTAATCCCAACCTGTTGTTCCTCACACCTCAGCCGTACATTAATTGATAGCTTACTTAATGTTTGACTCAAAAGAATACAAAATTGGAATGAAAGTTTATAGGTGGCTTCATTTTCTGTCCTACATAACTAATAACCAGCAAAGCCAGTAGTTAAAGTAGAGCCTAGCTGTAACTCTTTACTTCCGCATAGCCTAAAATTATAATAGTTCACTTGACTGCATTATTTTGTATTGTTATTAATAATCTTAATAATCAAAGTAACTAGATACTGGCTGCAACTTCTTTAACCACTACATTTAGCATGTGGCAGGAGGTCCTGAAGGTCGATGGACTCTTTTGGTTTCCTCCACTTTTGAACCACATGTAGAAAAGAGCTGGTAATTTGATGACAATTTTACAGTTCTGCGTAAACTTCCAACAGCATCCGGCGTCCTCTGCCTCACACTCTGCATATTAGAGGCATATTTTCACAAACAATTTCTTTTAGAATAAGCTTTGTTTTTCAAGTAGTGTCAGTGGCATAAAAAATGCTTCACTTTAAACTTAGAAAGTCATTTTTCATTTCGAGAGACTTATAAAAACCACATTTTCAACTACTTAACACTGTGTGTAACTCTGCGGCCAAGTTCACCGTCACTATGTGTACATTGTTAAGTGTCCAGAACATGCTTATCTAATCTCACAGTATACAAATCATATACAGTACATGTTTCTGACTATCAAGCACAAAATCCAGCAGTGTTTGTATTCAGATAAATTATTACATGGTTTATATTACCTCAAGAGAAAGACAAAAGAAAAACATGAATATATGCATGATTGCACATGTTGATTGAAGAAGACGGTCATGAAAAAATCTGCACAACTATAGCTGAGTTATTTAATTCCTTCCATCAGCTGGTGTGTCCTCGATCAAACCCTCGTGTCCTTCCTCTTCTCTGACCCTCCTGAAGTGCACTCAATCTTTAGACCTGATGAAAGAAACGAGTGTCAGAAAATGAAAGAAGAGAAAACATGACGAATCACAAAGAGCACAAAGAACCAAACACAAACAGAGAAAGGGAACACATTAATCACCTCTTTCAAACACCTGAGAGTCTCACCTTTGTTTCTACACAAAGCAAAGTAAAGCAGAGAGGGAACAAGAGAAAGGAACACAGATTCTCCAAATAAGAAATTGAAATGCCCACTGACTGATGTGTGTCTATTAAGACAAATTAAAGTGCAATGTCAAGCAATTTAAAAAGCAAATCAAGTTTCTGAACATTCAGAGGAGGATGAAACAAAAAACACCCTTTCCCTCAAACGTCAAGCACTTTGTTGTGGATAAAAAGTTACCTGAATCAAAGCCAGCGATCATAGCAGGAGCTGACTACAGAAATAGATGGCCTGCACAGAGGTGGAAAAAAGAGCCATTATCCTATTTTTATCCTCTTTTTTTCTCCAAATTCAACAGCACACTAACTTTTCCACAGATAGAGTAGAGTTTTAGTCTTGCCTGAGTGTTTGCCCACATAAGCTCAGCGGGATCACCCTCTCCGTTTGTTTGTGGCAACACTGCACCAATGTAAAGTAGCCCCAAAATCTTGGCCAGAGGCCCGTCTGAATTTTAAGTGACCTATTTGCCCACTTGTGTGTCCCTGCACATCTCCCTCCTTCTACTCGCTCTGTCAGACCTCTAGGGCTCGCTTATTTAAGAGGACACGCACATATCAAGGGCCTCCTTTCACTGAGGCCCTGGGACAATATTTCTTATTTCCCATCTGGCAGGACAATCCCGCCCCCTGACACCTCACAGCTCTATATAAAACAGAAAAAGGGCCAGATGATAAGAACTTGGTTTCAAGACAAGCCCGGCCATGGGGTGTAAAGTCCTCGTCTATGTCGTCCTCCTGACTCTCATAAAGCATGGTGAGTAGTGTGTCATTACTCTCACAGGCCGGTTACAAAGGCTGCATTGTTGTTTCTTCACCTAACGAGCTGACCAGGTGAAATATTAGTAGGTGAAATATTAGTCGAAATATTGATACTGAGCTGTTTTGGATGGACTCTGACTTTGAAGGCTTGTAACAGGAGCTTTTAACATTTCCTAATGCCCAGCATCGGTTTGTGTAGATCTTATAGTGGTTTACTGGGTGGGAGTTAAAATAAGAGTAAAAGTACAGATTCAGACGTGTCAGTGTCTACATGTACTTGACTTTTATTTTGTGTGATTCATAGTAAACCAGTCCAAGTATCTGAGCATTATGTAAACAGAGTAATAGGTCTGAGCAACATGACAATGCATTAAATGAATAGGACTGTTTTACAAGATAACTAATTAAGTGCTGTGATCAGTGCTATCACAGTGATAGAGGATTGTATCCATATCGTCCAGCCCCACAGTCTAATAATTCACATGCACTGAAAAACTACAAAAGCTAAGTAATTATTTAGAAGTAAAATCACTGGTTGGCACCCTTTCTTTTTTTTTTTTAACTTTAGTATTTATTTTGTTTTCAGAGTATCACAACTGTACATTCTTGTCAATATACAAAATGTTGACAGGGTGTAGGTTGGCACACTTTTTACCTATGTTATCATGTCTAGGTGATCTGGGATCTGATCATTACCACAGTTACAAGAAGTGACAAGTATTTTCTCATTATCAGACATTCAGTATTTCTTTCTGGAACTAGTATAGACTCAAGAGCTCTGATTTGACCTAAATGTTTTGAATTACCTAAATGAATAAAGCTATTGATCGATTCGGACCACAGGGTGAACAAGTGTTGCTTCGTTTGCGGATTAGCATGATGTTTGCTGGTAGATGGTTTAGACTATTTGTACGTTTGTAGCCAAAATGAAACACCACCGCAGAACATTGGTCACGTCTTCATTACATTCTCATTATTGTCTTTCCTGTCAACCTGCTGTAGTCGGCTCATCTATCACACTTAACAAGAGGTGTAACACTTCACACTGAAAAAAGCCTCCATTGCTTTACTCTATACCTGCCCACAAGTATTTATTGTTCTAGTTACTAATTAAGCTCATTAGTTGGCCAGACGGGACTCAAAGGCTTTTTATTTACTCTGATTCAAGGAGGTATACTGAGTTTACTGATTTGCGGTTAGGGATGAAAAGAAAGAATGTGAAGCGGAAAATTTCATGAAACTCAAACCAATGACAGAAAGTTCCTTAGTCACTGCTCATTCAGGTTTGTGACATGTTAAAAAACAAACTTCATAAGAAGGCTTCTCTTTGCCCAGGCTGAGTCAAGTATTGGTTGTTCCTGTATAGTTCTAACAGCAGATATTAAGTGATTAAATTAAAGAAAAATATCAGCCTTAAAGGGAGCTATAGCCTTGTGGCTAATTACATTAGAAAGTGGTACTGTGTGTTTACGTCTATTGTTATAAAACCACTAAAATGTTTGTTATCAGTTTAACATACAGTGGTGAAAGCAAAAGCATAGAAGTGTCAGAGTCAGCTAAAGGACTCAGTGATGGTATCAACACATATTTAGGTTTGCCAAAAGTAGCTACTGGTCACAGCAGACAAAATAAGACTGTGGAAGCAAAACTGAGTCTAGGTGGTTTTAATTTCTTTCTCAAATTTTCATTTTTAAGGGGATTATTGCGCTATTTCTACTTTCGAAAGGCAGCTTCACAGTAGTTACACAATGTAAAATATCATTGTTACATTTTAGCTTGACTCAAGTCATAAAATGTCTTAAGAAACTGATATATTATATTTATTATAGGCACATTTCCCCAAAAGGTCTCATCACTAGTCTCACAGACCCTCCATGTGTTGCAGTAAGAAGCATCAATATCTGCTGTTCAGCTAAAGGCTCTTTATTTCCTCCCCCTACTAAACTTTCTTTCTCTGCTTACAGTGTCTCCAAGTGAAATACAGGCAAGCCCAAATACAAATGCAACCCTCCCCTGCAATGTGACGCTCCCTCTTTCTGTAAAGGGGGACAAAATAGACAAGTCTCTCCTCAAAGTCAACTGGATAAATAACGGCTCCGACATCGCCTCATTCGGAGGAGCAGCGACGCAAATAAAGGAAGGCCTCAGTTGGGACACCAGTGATTTCGTCAACGGGGTCTTTTCACTGACCGTCCTCAGAGCCCGTCTGGACCTGCAGGGGGTTTATGAATGCACAGTCAGCTATAACTCCACACTGCTGCCCTCAAGCAACGTGACATTTAGTATCCTCGGTATGTCTTTGTCCTGTTGTTGAGGTTTAAGTTCACATTTGAATATAAAAGCAGGTTCGAAGCTCTTTGGTTTTTTTATCCTGTCTTTTTCCCCCAATTTTTTCTGCTCCCTTTTTTTTAGCTTCCCCCACTCTGTCAATCCCTCAGCAGTGGGTGGTGTTGGAAACAGAGAGCCATTTTAAATGCCATGCAGACGGTTTCTACCCTCCTCCTGTCTCTTTCTCCTGGACCAGAGATGGGCAGGTGATTCAACCTTCCTATTCCGTTGAAGGTGAACAGAGACCAGATGGGTACTACATGGCTGTCGGTAACCTGACCTTGTACCCTTCCCGCGAGGACCAGAATGTGACCTTTGGCTGCAAAGTGTCACACAAAGGCAACAATCAAGACCTGGATTTCAAACTCAATATCACATGTGAGTGACACAAACATCGCAAGACTTTGAACACAATCTCAAAATTACATTTTTATGTAGAACCAGAAAAGCTACTTCCGTCAGCCTTTTTCAGTACAAACTGTGGGAACAACCGTTTAACTTTTAAATTGGATTAAGCCGGATGAAGCCAAATATCTTCATGATATTTTCTTTGTCTTTCCTCAGACACTCCTTCTGTCAGACTTTCTGCCGTTCCTTCGTGCTCCAGGAACGTTCCTCTCACTCTTTACTGTGATGTGGAGAGTTTCTACCCAGAGGAAGTATCTGTGTCCTGGCTTCAAAACAGCACAGTCCTCCCAGAGCCCCCCGCCACTGAGCGGAACCCAGATGGCACCTACAGAACCAGACACTATTATACTTTGAGCACTGAGCAGAGGGAGCAAGGTGGGAAGGTGGGGTGTGCAGTAAACCAACCCGGGGTGGTGCACCCAGTCAGTGGCTCAGCGTACCTAGAGAATCTGGACCCCCAAGGTATATGTTTGACAAGACAAGATTTCCTAAGAGCTGACACAGGGTACAATTCCCACCTCTTTTAGACATGCAACTATTTGTTTTTCAATATTTGTTTTCACTTTAAGTGATGGTTTGATAGATAATCACCTGATGACTGATGCTGACACCGCAAGCACATACAAAAATTGTGACTGCATGACAACACATTCTTGCAGCATAACTATTCAAAACATGTTTGTCCTGTGCTTGATGCTTACATGCTATACTCATTAACATTTTTCATACTCTGTTTCCTCGTAGATGAGACTCCGGTGATGACTAAATCCGCCAAAGCATCCGTGGCTATGATGTGTATTTCTATTGTTCTGGTCTTCCTGCTGTGCTTTGGCTTTTCTTGGAGGAGAAGGGATGGTGAGTCCTTGGGCAGCGGTACATGCCACTGTGACCCCTTAAATGAAGAAAAGTCTTTTTGTGTCCCTCAACACAAGTTATGCCATTGTATCGACAGAGATTTTGGTTGTACTTGTTCTTGAGGCCCAGAGAGGAAAAATATTGAATTCCAATTTTCACATAACAAAGGAAAGTAGTAAATACTTGAAAAAGAAAAAGAAAACAAAATGTGGGTTAACAGAATCATCTTGTGACCACGAGATGGTCCTGACCCTCACAAACCATGAGATCCAAAGATAATTAGAACATAAGTGAATAAAGTTACTTCAAAAAGGACACATTGTCTCAAGAACCAAATCTTGAAACCGCCACGCCTGTCTTTCATTGACATCACCATGAACTGCCAATTATCTTAAGTGTACTTAATTCAAACCACAGATACAATGGGTTCCAGGAGCACTTGATCGGCTGGTTTTTGAGGAATGCATTCTTTAGATTAAAATTCTGAATGGAAAGTTGACAGCAAGCCCAGTAATTATTGCACAACACCTTCACCCCCTTCCCCTTTCTTCTCACTGACTCCTTTATCTGCATTATTTCTCCCCTCACTCAGAGAAACAGAAGTCCTTGAATGTGTCAGGGATCATCCTCCCTCCACGCGTGATTGTAGGTCAAAAGGGCAGAGTGACGGTGAGCATTGAGGGCAGGATGGTGGACAGAGTCCAGACTGCTTGGTTCCTCAATGACACCCCTATCTCTGACACTTCACTCACAGGTAGGAGAGCTTGACACATCCAAATAACCGGCAGTTGCTGGGAAGTACTTCTTTGAGTCTGTCTGACAAAGTTTTGCAGCACAGCATGAGTTTGTGATAACTGACCCAGGTCTTCTGTTACAGTAATGTATCATGAATTCTAGTGGAGATCACAAAGTGTGTATATGATCACTGTCAGACTGTGGGAAAAGATCAGTTTTCCAACCTTAAAGATATAGTTCAACATTTTGGGAAATTATTTTAGCTGTCTTTCAAAGAGTAAGATGAGAAGCTCCATACTAGATGGATACTAGACAGATTTACATGTTGTCATTTATTTGTTTAATCAAATGAAGCATGAAATCAACACGTTCAGGTTTAATGTGAAAGTTATGGGCACAGTGACTTTCTGGAGATGTGTCGTCAAGGTTTTAAAACAACCAGAGGATATGCTGGTTTGACAGGGTTTGTGTGCAGATAAAACAAACATCCTGTATATAACCTTTGGAGAGAGCCAGACTGGCTGTTTGCCCATGTTTCCAGTCTTTATGCTAAACTAAGATAGATGGCTGCTGTCCAATTGTTGGTTTAAAGCCACTTAAGGGGAAATAAAAGGGGAAATCAGGATGGTAAACAGTTAATAAATAAAATAAATTGAAAATAGGATGTTTAGATTGATGTCTAAATAATACATTACAGTGAATTATGCCAATATAATGCAAATTTATTTTATTTGTGTTGCAACTACCCCTAAAACATATCATGTTTTCTCTTTTACACTTAATTCTGCTAACAATTTACAAACATAGGCACCTCCAGAGCTAACTTTAACTGCCTCTATAACCCCCTAACCACCATCCATCTGCCCTACGGTCTAACTCTCACCTCCCCAGTGTCAGAGAAAGGCCCTCTGCTGTCCTCCAGAGGCGAGATGGGTTACTACAAGCTGCACACTCAGGGCCCGCTGCACTCCTCTGGAAGTGGCGTTCAACAGCTGATCTCCTCGCTCACCTTCATTCCCCAGATTTCATTCCACAAGGCTGCAGTGTTTAAGTGCCAGGTGTCCTACATGGGCAAAGATAAGATTGTGGTGGAGAGGGTGTCAGAGAAGTTTACAATCCTGTGTAAGTAAAGATTTGACCTGATCCTGTGTGCCTCTGCCTTTCTATGATTTCAACAATTTATGAAATAGACATTTTTGTAAACTTTTGTAAAAAAAATATATATTTTAGCTGCTCCAGAAGTATCAGAAATCCAGCTGGCAGAGACTCCAAGTAACCCTGGTAAGGCAAACACTTTATTGTTCAGCTGTATATTTCAGTTTATTATGTAAAACACTGATTGTGAGAGGCTACATCCGTGCAACTTCTGTCCTCCAGATGTCATCAGCATGACTGTCCGGGCGTCACATTTTCATCCAGACGTCATTACATTCCGCTGGTTCTGCCAGGGAAGTGAGCTGAGCCCTGTGGCCTCCCAGGCCTCGTCCTCCCCTCGACCCGATTCTGAAGGCTTCTTTTCAGCCTTCAGCCAGTGTAAACTGCCCCGCAGTGAACTGGAAAAGGGAGGCACTAAGGTGTGGGTCAGTGTCCATCACATCGCCCTGAAGCAGCCGGTCACCCGCGAGACCAGAGGTAAGAAAAATAGGCAGAAAAGGAATGCAATTTAGTGATTCATTAAAAAAATTAAAGCTTAAATTTCCACTTTATCCCAAATAGGATTCATCAAAAGGCCGTCTGTGTCCGAAATCGTTGGCTCCGGTTCTTCCCCAGGGCAGACTGTGACCCTTGGATGTGAAATCACAGACTTCTACCCTCCGAACATAACAGTCATCTGGCTGAGGCTCAGAGAGGGGGAGCAAGATGACAGAGAGGAGGAGGTGATAGAGGGAGGAGAGATGTGGGGCCCCATACAGACTCAGCCCAGACTCTACAGGGCCACAGCCACTCTGAAGAGGACGGCAACAAATCAGGAGAAGAAGAAGAGAGGAGGAGGGATTATTTGCAGAGTGGAGCACTGTTCCCTACAGGAGCCTATTGAGAAACACTGGAGAAATGTTGACATAGGTATGAATCATTATAGACACAACGGCTTTTGAATGTTATCTTTAATAAATGGAGGATATTCCTACAATATCTAAAGTTATGGAAAAACACTGGCTTGTATTCCTTTTCATTCACTTAACCCTTTCTGTTTGTTTTTCGTTTAGTTGCTCCCTCCATTCCTCCATCCCTCTCAGTCTGTTGGAGCAGTGAAGGGGTTGGTGTTTTCTCCCTCCTGTTGAAGGGAGGTCACCCTAAGGTCAAACTACTCTGGGCGGCGGGAGGACCCACTCTCACAACCTTGGTTTCCAACGAGACAGAGGAGATAGGAGACGACGGACAAAGGGAGCTGAAAAGCGTGTGTGCCCTGGAGAGGTCCACAAGTCTGCCAAGTCCGACAAACAAACAGCTGGAGAGACGGAAGAATGGACATCCAATAAGTACTTGACATTACTGGATATACATATATAAATGTCTTTTTTTTTTTTTAAAGAATGGAAGCTCAGAAGAGCTGATCTTTCCATTCTACTTGCCTAAACCTCACAACGTATTTTCTGAAAGACTGTAATACAACAATCTTATACATCAAAATGAGTTCACCTTACACGAGGAGTAAACTACTAACAGTTGTGTAATGTCTTCTGTTACTCTGGAGGACCGGTTATTTTTGGCTTGAGTTCAGAGTCTACAAGTATTTAATCAGGAAGCCTGTTCGACAAAGTCTGGGTGTTGTGTTTAAATGACACAGGTATTTACTTGGTAGGGAGCGTCTTATGAAACGTGCTGTTTCTGTTGCATTATGGGTACTGTAGGATGGTGAATGATATAGCATTTATTATTTCTCCTCCAGAAGTCTCCTTGAACTTATCGGGTTGGCAAAAGAATATCACTTTTATTATAAGTTGAAACTTAATACTGTTCCTCTACACTGATTCTTCTGAAGAACCTTTTTACAAATTAGTTGGTGTTTCAGTCCTGCATACCTCACACTGTAGTCACAGGGGAGTGATATAAAGACAGCTTAATTCAAATGACATCGTGCAAACTGGCCAGAGCAGTATTCCTATATTCTCTGACATAAAACGCAAACAAAGTTTCAGTTTGTATTTCATTTGTTACTGTTGTTACTTTCCAGAAACAAAAGCTGCCGTCACAGACCCTGACACTGAAGGCATCGAATACATTGATGAACAAGAGGACGGAGAGAACAACAACAACGTCGACAGAGACGAAGAAACAAAGTCAGAAGAGGACGAGGACAGCGACAAAGAAAGAGAGGAATACCCAGGAGCACTGCACATCAACAGAGTCAACTTGAGGAAGGGTCCCAGAGAAAACGAGAAGGCACGTTTCAGAGTCTGCGTGGAGATCACACACCCTGCACTCAAGCTTCCTGTTTATCGAACCTGGACAGGTATGACACAGCAAGCAACAAACATACATGTACATGGCAACAATACAAAGATCACTGATGAGGCAACTGTCAATATTGCTAAACAGATAAAGAGTAAATCTGCAGCTCAACTGGAAGTTTGTTAATGTTTTATCTTGTTTTTCAACTTCTCTCTTTCAGAGCCCAATGAGGAAATGTAATCTTCCACATGAAAAGCTGGATGTGTGCAAGAGTCAGTTTATTTCTTATATGCGGTGTCATATATCTAATATACGTCTCTATAGTAGATAGAAGGAGTAGTCAAGGTTTTTAGGATATCTTTGTCTTTGATGTGGTTTTGCTTCCAACTTTTTACTTTATTTATTACCTCATATTCTTAATCTGTCATCCATTACTTTTTGTGCCAAATTCATGATATTTACAAATGTTAATAGTTTTGTACAAATAATTTTACAATCATAATCCAGTTTTGTGGATTTCTTTTCTAAATCTGCTTTAAAAGATAAAATCTAAAAACATCATGTCTTTTTATGAGTGTGAGTGTCCTTTTTTTTCTGTCAGTGAAAATTAGTCAACAGGCAAAGTTCCCGTAGTTCTCTTCTTCTCAGTATTCAGATATCTGTTGTTGTTCAACCACTGAAATGAGTTCTCATTTTAAAATACACTTCTGGTTTTTGTCTGTAGCACTCTGACCACAAATGTCACCTCACTGCACAGAGCAGAGGAGGTGCTGCGTGGTTGTCGACAGCATGAAGCAAACATGTGAAACACATCTTAATATTCATTCAAACAGAATCTCTTAATTGTAGAGTCTGTGTTTCTTTTGCGCAGAAGAATCTTCTACCTTCTCATTCTAATTTCATACATTATCAGACATTGCACAGCTCAGCCACAATATGCTTTATACAACTTTTTCCATATATGCAGTAATATCACCTGCAAACAGACTTTTGACGGATGTGGACATCTGTGGAGTTTAAATAACATGAAGTGTGACAGCAGCAAGTAAAAAGTCATCAAACTTTGACATTGTAGCCTAACATCATGGTCATACCAGACCAGGTACGGTTGTAGCAGCAAAACCCATCAGTGTATTGAACCGTAAAGTGGTGTTTTAGAGCTTATTCTACTTTTCAATTGTCCACCTCAAGCACATCCTTCCGGTTTGAAGTGCTGTGTGGGTGGAATATCTCTAATTTGAGAAGCAAAACGCAAAATGCAAAAAATGCAAGCCAGTCTGTACTGTTCAATTCAATTTAGGCTTAAGGGACTTAATTGGCAAAGATTGACATGTGTTTGTTTCTGTTGGCCATAATAACAGTCATGGTGACATGTTCTCATGTTCTCAGTGTCACACACCGTCTCACAAACCATCACACACACTTTTGTGGCCTGCAGCTCTGCGCACATCCGCAAACTGTGCAGCACTCACGTAGGCTCGGTGCACTGGCGACTCAGCTGCGTTAATCACACTCTTCCTCATAATGATACACCGGACATATGTTTCTGTATGAGGAACTAAACGTGACTGTCATCGCTGGTCGGGTTCTGCATGGAGCTCGCTGTGGAGTTTTAGGAGGAGAAAAAAAAGAGCAAAGTGTTTGATTTGACAGAGTGGTCACATCCAGAAGAAATGCAGTCAGATGGTCAGAAAGGCAGCGAGGAACAAGTTGTGAAAATGGAGCCCGACAGTCCCAACACCAGGGTGGAGAGGACCTTCTGGACAGTTTGGGTGAGCCGCTGCATCATCAATAATAAAAACGTGTTGTTGGATAAAGGCTTTTTTTTTTTTTAAATGTTAAACGCAAATATAATGTGGATGGAAAGTCTCCCTCTTCCTGTGTGCTTGAAGGCTGCCCCTCTCTCTCTCTCTCTCTCTCTCTCTCTCTCTCTCTCTCTCTCTCTCTCACACACACACACACACACACACACACACACACACACACACGAAGGCGCTCTCTCTCTCTCTCTCTCTATTCCCCTCCCTCCCTGTTTACCTTTCTATCATAGCAATATCTCTCAAATTTAAGTTTGCTATCTTTGCAAGACCACAGTGAGGAAAGAATAACTTTTGTATTTGGTTTTAAATGTATAGTACAGAGACCAAAACATATGTGGATACCCAAACATTTCACCATGAATGTGCTTTTCCACAAGATTATTACATTTAGCTGCATGAATTTGTTGGTAACAATGTTGTGGGTTTTTTTAAACAGTTTTTTACAGGTTTATTATTTCATTATCATTTTCAAAAAACTTTCCTGGACTGAAATAACTACAGTTTGGATCTAATTCCAGGTTAAATAAAGACAAAGTTGCAAGTTTAGTTTAATTATTTGTGCTGAGTTGTCATTCACCAATTATTGCAAACTTACCTGTAGAGATATTGCATTTTTTTTCACTTTCGGCTGATCAACAGGAGTTATTTGCATGTATGTGTAATTTATTATTTGGTGGTCTAGCAAATCAACACTGTCTGTGCTTTGCCCATAATTAGTGCCAAGTCCCACAGTTCTCTCTTGGAATTTTCCTAGGCAATTTTTTATGAATTTATGGATCCTTGAAATGAAACGTTATTGATTTTGTTTCCCCATTCAGCCGCAAGAGCATTAGTGAGGTACTGATGGTACACAATAGACGTGTTCAACAGCAGGAAAAAGACAGGTGTAACTGAAAACATGAATGATGTCTGTATTGCATTATGGGGTTTGAGTTTCATGGCCCTGCTATTATTGCAGGCTGGTTCACTGAGAAGGCTTCCTGGGATACTTAAAGCTGCTTCAATCAATGTTTTTATAATAACAGTGGATCAAATATTTATATTTACTGGGAAAGCTGGTGATGTAGTGAAAAAACCCCACAGTTAATTATTACCCAACTCTAAAGTTCCTCTCAGCTCGAAGGAACATTTTTGTCTTTCAGCTCATTGTTTTGGTTTTACAGCTGCATCTTTGAAACCAGGCCCAGCATAAAGCCACAGGCCAAGTTAGCAACTAGCTGCTGAACATTTTGCTGCGTTTAGTAATGAAAGAGCCAGATATGAAAGATTTGAAGGAGAGCTAAAGAGAGCTAAAAGGAAAGTAAATATTGAACTTGCATTCATTGGGTCGCTTGAAACATGACACCAATAAACAACAATGTTTCAGAGGTGTTGGATGGGGTTGTGGGCAGGCCAGTCAAGATCTTTTACATGAAACTCAGAAAACCATTTGTGGACCTCGCTTTGTGTATGAGGGCATTGTTGTGTTGAAACAGTAGAGTCTTCCCCAAACTGTTATAACACTAAGATTTCTCTTAACTGGAACAAAGGGCCTATTATAAACTATAAAACACAGCCTCAAACCGCAAGTATAGGAAGGAATGTGAACAGTGGTGTCCATATACTTTTGGTTATGTAGTTTAAGTAACAACAAATGCATGTGGTATACATGATGTGGAAAAAATGTTGATTAGTCAATAACATGAATGAATTAAAAGGTCTGACTTCTGTCTCTCCATCTTGTTCTCAGTACTATATAACCGGAGCTGTGAACAGATTATTCAGACCAGAGCCCACCAACATCTCCACCAACGACACAAACTCCATCCAGGAATCTGCAGTCGACAGTGAGCCCGCTGACCTTGGTCCCACCGCAGAGAGTGATGCCAGCGGAAGGGGGATGGATGAGGAACAGCCTCTTTCGACAGCCTCTCTGCTGAGCTCATCTAGGCCACTTATTGCATGGGAGCTTTGCACCACAGAAATCGACTTAGGAGCTGATGAAGAAAGCATGCAATACCAAACCCAGCCGAGCAGAGGCGGCGAGAGAAAAGCATCTGAGAAAGGTGAAGGCACGAGAGAGGAACAGTGTCCCCAAGTGGTAAAAAATGATGCAGGGCTGCTGGTCACAAAAGAATACAAACAAGAAGAAAACAGAGATCAAATATTGAGCACTAGCTGGAGAGATGAGATGCCAACTGTTGCGTATGAAGAACATACAAACACCAGGTCACTAAAACTCACAGGTGATGCAATGAGTGAAGACAGGGAGGAAAGTGGGAAAACAGCTGGTGCTGAGGAGGAGACTGAGAGGGCAGTGACAGTGAGAAATATCCAAGTGAAGGAAGCAGAAAGTAAAATGCAGCATGAAGATGAAAAAGATTTACAGGTTGAAGACATTGAGGTCACAGATTTGAGTGTAGACGAGGAGGATAACGTGCACATAGAAGAGGCGAAGATGCCGATGAACGAGGCAGATTCAATGTCGCTGCATGAGGAAGTAGAAAACCGTGGTGGTGTGCCAGAGCTGGCCTCTGAAAATGAGAACAAGTCCGATGAGGGAGCAAAACAATTTGAAAATCAGCTGTCAGTCTGTGAAGAGTTGTCAGATGACAACAGAGATTTGGAAGGAGACCCAGGCGTTACTTCACTGCATGTCGAATCACAAATGGACGACGACAAAAGTCGCATTGTGTCTGAGGATGAGGCATTTGTAGTTGATCAAGAGCATGTGACGGTTCATAGAAGTGACGAGGAGGACGAGGAGGATGAGGAGGAAGAAGAAGAAAAGGAAGAGGGTGCTGTCATTGAGGAAGAAAATGTGAATGAGGATGCAAACAACCAGACAATAGATGAGGTGCCAGAGCAGAAGGACGCCCTCGAAACAGTTGCAGAAGAAAGTCAAGAAGACATTTTAACTGAGGGCGTTACATGCAGTGAAGAAGTCCTGCAGAATGCTGCCAAAACAGAGCCGCACACAGCTGAAATCCAAGATGCAGGACAAGTGGGCGTTGCTGAGGACGCTGATGTGCAAACAAAAGCCCAGCCGAGCAGAGGCGGCGAGAGAAAAGTGTCTGAGAAAGGTGAAGGCACGAGAGAGGAACAGTGCCCCCAAGTGGGAAACGATGATGCAGGTCTCCTGGTCACAAAAGAAGACAAACAAGAAGAAAACGGAGATCAAATATTGAGCACTAGCTGGAGAGATGAGATGCCAAATGTTGCGTATGAAGAAGATGCAAACACCAAGTCACTAAAACTCACAGGTGATGCAACGAGTGAAGACAGGGAGGAAAGTGGCAGAAGAGCTGGTGCTGAGGAGGAGACTGAGAGGGCAGTGACACCGGAGGATCCTCAAACCATGAGAAATATCCAAGTGAAGGAAGCAGAAAGTAAAATGCAGCATGAAGATGAAAAAGATTTACAGGTTGAAGACATTGAGGTCACAGATTTGAGTGTAGAGGAGGAGGATAACGTGCACATAGAAGAGGCAAAGATGCAGATGAACGAGGCAGATTCAATGTCGCTGCATGAGGAAGTAGAAAACCGTGGTGGTGTGCCAGAGCTGGCCTCTGAAAATGAGAACAAGTCCGATGAGGGAGCAAAACAATTTGAAAATCAGCTGTCAGTCTGTGAAGAGTTGTCAGATGACAACAGAGATTTGGAAGGAGACCCAGGCGTTACTTCACTGCATGTCGAATCACAAATGGACGACGACAAAAGTCGCATTGTGTCTGAGGATGAGGCATTTGTAGTTGATCAAGAGCATGTGACGGTTCATAGAAGTGAGGAGGAGGAGGAGGAGGACGAGGACGAGGAGGAGGAGGAAGGAAAGAAAAGAAAAGGAAGAGGGTGCTGTCATTGAGGAAGAAAATGTGAATGAGGATGCAAACAACCAGATAATAGAGGAGGTGCCAGAGCAGAAGGACGCCCTCGAAACAGTTGCAGAAGAAAGTCAAGAAGACATTTTAACTGAGGGCGTTACATGCAGCGAAGAAGTCCTGCAGAATGCTGCCAAAACAGAGCCGCACACAGCTGAAATCCAAGATGCAGGACAAGTGGGTGTTGCTGAGGACGCTGATGTGCAAACAAAAGCCCAGCCGAGCAGAGGCGGCGAGAGAAAAGTGTCTGAGAAAGGTGAAGGCACGAGAGAGGAACAGTGCCCCCAAGTGGGAAACGATGATGCAGGTCTCCTGGTCACAAAAGAAGACAAACAAGAAGAAAACGGAGATCAAATATTGAGCACTAGCTGGAGAGATGAGATGCCAAATGTTGCGTATGAAGAACATACAAACACCAGGTCACTAAAACTCACAGGTGATGCAATGAGTGAAGACAGGGAGGAAAGTGGGAAAACAGCTGGTGCTGAGGAGGAGACTGAGAAAGCAGTGACACCGGAGGATCCTCAAACCATGAGAAATATCCAAGTGAAGGAAGCAGAAAGTAAAATGCAGCATGAAGATGAAAAAGATTTACAGCTTGAAGACATTGAGGTCACAGATTTGAGTGTAGACGAGGAGGATAACGTGCACATAGAAGAGGCAAAGATGCAGACGAACGAAGCAGATTCAATGTCGCTGCATGAGGAAGTAGAAAACCGTGGTGGTGTGCCAGAGCTGGCCTCTGGAAATGAGAACAAGTCCGATGAGGGAGCAAAACAATTTGAAAATCAGCTGTCAGTCTGTGAAGAGTTGTCAGACGACAACAGAGATTTGGAAGGAGACCCAGGCGTTACTTCACTGCATGTCGAATCACAAATGGACGACGACAAAAGTCGCATTGTGTCTGAGGATGAGGCATTTGTAGTTGATCAAGAGCATGTGACGGCTCATAGAAGTGAGAGAGATAATGTTGAGGAGGAGGAGGAGGAGGAAGAGGAGGAAGAGGAAGAGGGTGCTGTCATTGAGGAAGAAAATGTGAATGAGGATGCAAACAACCAGACAATAGATGAGGTGCCAGAGCAGAAGGACGCCCTCGAAACAGTTGCAGAAGAAAGTCAAGAAGACATTTTAACTGAGGGCGTTACATGCAGTGAAGAAGTCCTGCAGAATGCTGCCAAAACAGAGCCGCACACAGCTGAAATCCAAGATGCAGGACAAGTGGGTGTTGCTGAGGACGCTGATGTGCAAACAAAAGCCCAGCCGAGCAGAGGCGGCGAGAGAAAAGTGTCTGAGAAAGGTGAAGGCACGAGAGAGGAACAGTGCCCCCAAGTGGGAAACGATGATGCAGGTCTCCTGGTCACAAAAGAAGACAAACAAGAAGAAAACGGAGATCAAATATTGAGCACTAGCTGGAGAGATGAGATGCCAAATGTTGCGTATGAAGAAGATGCAAACACCAAGTCACTAAAACTCACAGGTGATGCAACGAGTGAAGACAGGGAGGAAAGTGGCAGAAGAGCTGGTGCTGAGGAGGAGACTGAGAGGGCAGTGACACCGGAGGATCCTCAAACCATGAGAAACATCCAAGTGAAGGAAGCAGAAAGTAAAATGCAGCATGAAGATGAAAAAGATTTACAGGTTGAAGACATTGAGGTCACAGATTTGAGTGTAGACGAGGAGGATAACGTGCACATAGAAGAGGCAAAGATGCAGACGAACGAGGCAGATTCAATGTCGCTGCATGAGGAAGTAGAAAACCGTGGTGGTGTGCCAGAGCTGGCCTCTGGAAATGAGAACAAGTCCGATGAGGGAGCAAAACAATTTGAAAATCAGCTGTCAGTCTGTGAAGAGTTGTCAGACGACAACAGAGATTTGGAAGGAGACCCAGGCGTTACTTCACTGCATGTCGAATCACAAATGGACGACGACAAAAGTCGCATTGTGTCTGAGGATGAGGCATTTGTAGTTGATCAAGAGCATGTGACGGTTCATAGAAGTGAGGAGGAGGAGGAAGAGGAAGAGGAAGAAGAAGAAGAAGAAGAAAAGGAAGAGGGTGCTGTCATTGAGAAAGAAAATGTGAATGAGGATGCAAACAACCAGACAATAGATGAAGCCCCAGAGCAGGAGGACGCCCTCGAAACAGTTACAGAAACAGTTGCAGAAGAAAGTCAAGAAGAAGACATTTTAACTGAGGGCGTTGCATGCAGCGAAGAAGTCCTGCAGAAGGCTACCAAAACAGAGCCGCACATGGCTGAATTCCAAGATGCAGGACAAGTGGGTGTTGCTGAGGACGCTGATGTGCAAACCAAAACAAGAGAGGGAGATGATGACGAGACAGAATGCCATAGCATGGTAATCAATGAAAGATCTGATGTGACAACCGCACACATTTCAGTAGATGAGGGACTTTTTGATAAAGATCCAGCAGAAGAGAGGAGCTTTACTGAAGGAGGCAACGAAGAAAGTGTCATGGAAATAGCAGGTACAATGACCTCAGTTGCGGAAAAACCTGAAGGCGAGACTGGACAGGAAATGAGGGCAGAGTTTAAAAATATTCCCGTGGGCATATGTGAAGGCCAGGTTGTTGTCCCGCAGGAGCTGAGCTTTCCAACATGTGAGGAAACACAAGAGGGAGTTCCTGAGTACAACAATGTGCCCGGGCCAGATGAAAATACAACACAAAGATTCCTGGAGGAAGGAGATTGCGAGGAAATCCAGGGCAGCCAATTACCAGAAGAGGTGGAGAGCGAAGAGCCGGAGAGCCTTGAAAACAGTGGGTGTAGAAGCAGCGCTGACTACTTACTGGTGACGGAGCATATGGAAGAGGAGCAAGAGAACACAGATGTTAACCACAGCTTTGATGCTGGATCGCATCAACAAACAGAGAAACCACTTGATGAAGCAGTAATTCAAGAATCAGGACACTTATTTGAGGAAGAGGAAGGAGAATTACTGGATGACTCAATGAAGACGGGCGTCGAACAATCAGAAAAGGAAATTGAGTCAGACATCGGCTCAACAGGCGAGAACGGGGCCAAAGAGCCGCAAGATGGGTTCGAAGATATTTTGGTTGAATATGAAATAGACGAAGGGTTATGTGATTCAAAAGAAACTGATGCTGCTAGAGGTGGCATTGAGACAACAGCAGCTTTAACAGTAGAGCAAACTTTCTTCAAGGCTGAAGAACAGAAGATGACGGAGATGAACTTCCTACAGGAATCCGTAGATGTCCTGAGCTCAGCGCAAAACAGCAACATGACTCCTAGTTTACTTGAAGACATAACTGAATCTGGATTCCTGAAACAGTGCGGTGAGGCTGAGCATAAACTACCTGAAGATGTTGAAATGCAAGATGCTGGGATAGATATGGAAGAAACAGGTTATGAAGTCGAGGAGGTGGCAGCAGAAGATGAAATGCAGAGCAAAACCGAGATGGAAATTTTACATCTGCAGGTAGCTGGACAGGCAGAATCTGAATTGTCTCCACCAGTTGGTTCACTGGAGACGAAAAATCATCAGTCAGACGAAGCACTTGAGATAAGCGGTGAGATGTTAACAGACTCAGAAGCAGCTGATGAATCAAAGCCAGCAGAGTCTGAGCCAAAAGAATTGACTTTGACATCAAGAGAAGAGGCAAAGCGTGAGACGGAACCAGAGGGGAGTTGTGCTGAAGAAACGGTTTGCTCATCCGGTGGATTTCAGGATGTTATCGATGAAGAAACCCTCGACTTGTGGCTCCAGACTGCTCTATCAGAGGACAATGACGGCGTTAAACAACAAGTAGGTCCGCAGTCCAATGAGGAGCAAAGCGAAATATCATCAGTGCAGACAGAGAAGGATAAAGAGCAGCTTGTGGAGTCAAATTCAAGAGAATCTGAATTAGTGAGTGACACAGAAATGTCTTCATCAACAGTAGAGTCTGGATTTTTGGACCAGTCTCTCAGTGAAGGGGGAACTCAAAACAGTGAAACTCAGCTTCTGAAATCAAATAGCTCTGGGTCATTACAAGGAATACATGACATGTTGGCTAATGTGTCAGAATCAGCAGACATCTCTGAATGGTCTACCCAACAACCTAACTCTGAATCACAGGATATATTGATGGAGGAAGCAGCTGAGACAGGGAAATTGTATCTGAAAGAGGAGACTGAAACTGGATCACAGAAAGAGGTCGATGCTGAGGTATCCGACTGGAAAGACGCTGAAGAAGCAGAAGCTGAGTCGCTGACAGAAATTAGTTTTCTATCCAAACTCGAGGAAACAGAAGCTGAAGATGAGCCTGTTGAGATGTCTGACTCTCCAGATGAAATCAAACACACAGAATCTGCACGATCTAGATTGGACTCAGAGGAGTCGTTAGAGGATGAAATAGTGTTGACAGAATCTGGTTCACAAGGCGACACCTGCACCGAATCTGAGAGGAAGTTGCCCTCAGTTGACAAACCACAGCCCGGGTGGTCAGAAGATGTTTCTGAATCATTACTTGGGCTAAACATGGCTGACGTGGCAGGACAGCCAACGACGACGTCTGAATATCAGATGGAGGTATTATTTCTAAAATAACATATTTAACCATATACAAACATATTAAATCATGAATGAAACCAGGCAGTATTCTTAACATTTAGAGGTGTGAATTGCGTTGTGTTTGTAATTGTAGGTGGACACCTCTGCGCTTGACTTTTCTGCACAAAAGTCCAGGATTTTAGTTAAAAACCCTCTTGTAAGGCCACCCAAAGATCCCCGCTCACTTCTGCAGATGCCCTCATTGGATCCCACACCCTCTCCACAACTGTCTGCCAAAAAACCTGCAGGTGTGCCTTTGGGAGGCTTGGGCTTTGGAGTAAAAATGCCAGGTAGGTCACTTACGATGAATGGAAAGCAAGTGCCTTGAGTCTTTTATGTCCAGTTATTTTTAATCTTTCACACTTTTTTTGTTCCAGGGTTTGGTGGGGGATTTCCTGTTTTAAAAAAGACACCACGTGTGGTGAGAGATGAAAATAGTCCAGACACCCACCCACAGGTATATTATTGATTATCTTTGAATACCACTTTCCTATTGTGATGAGATGTATATACATTATTGAAATGAAACAATATCAACAGGAGACAAAGCCAGAGGAGACAAGTGACACTCAAACCCAAGATGAGGCACAACCCAAACCTAAATGGATGCCACCAAGACATCCAGGGTAAAAAGAAAAAAGTCTAAGAGTATTGACAATATAATATTCAGCACAAATATACAGCATCTTGTGCTCAGACATTTTCTGATTCTTAGTTTTCTCCTGTGTCTCCAGATTTGGAAATCCACTGATGTCCGAGCTGAAGAGCAAACTAAAGAAAACCACAAAAGAGTGAAAAGAAGATGGATTGCGATGCTTTGTATGAATTTGAATATAATATGAAAATTGATTTATTTTTTGTGTATTTATGAAATTGAACACAGTGATGAAATGTCTATTAAGTCAATTACTTTTCCTATATTTTGTAATAAAGCTTAACTGAAAAATGAATGATGATTTTGTATACACAATGCAAGAAGTGGGGACTGTGCTGTGTTTTAGCACACACAATAATCATAGTCTCAAATATCTTTGGGGTGCAAACGGATGTAATAAAGTATTGTAGTCCATAGGGGAGACACTAGTTGTGTTGTTGATTGAGTGCTGGTGGAAGAGCTGAAACCACAGACGATGTGGATGTGTTCAGAACCTCAAACCATTTCCATTGTGAGGCTCACAAAGCCTCCTGGACATGACTTTCAAAGTATTTTATTTACAACAGAGCAGAATTCACTGTGATAAAAATGTACTTGAAGTGAGGCTTACATTATTACATTTATTTGGTAATTCACTACCAGCTATTTTTTTTTGTTTAAACCTTGCAGGGTAAATAAAGTACATTAATATTTATAATTTAAAAATGTAGTTTTACAAAGACGGTAGATGGCAGTACTGCCCCATCGAATGGCCATCCCTTTCTCTTAAACCCACGAAGAAGAATCCCTCAGCTGTGATTGGTTAGAATTATCCAATGAGCGTAAGGAAAGCGGTTGACGTAGTTTGAACCAGAGCGGCGCTACAGTGGTTGTGAGTGACTTTATGAACTTTTCGATGTTGTTTTGACACTCAGTTGTTTAGTAGATAAATGTTTAATTCAAAAGACTCGAATCTAAAGAAATGTAAAGTCTTTTAACATACATAAACCCTCATCAAGAAGTGCCCGTTGAGTTAGGTAGGTGAAGGTTGTTTCCGCCCTACCAACTAACGTTACCGAGCTAATGTGAGCTTAGCGTCTCTGACGTCACTGTCACTTCTCAAGATAAAACGTTTCTTCTACCTGCAAAGTTGTGTTTGTTATATTTGATATCAGAGCTGTGACATTTTTCGCAATGTACATGATCTGGTAATGTAAAAGCAACAATGTTTTTTTGTGTTAATTGAAGCGTTTAATCCACAGGCACAGAGGCTCTGAGCGGACACCTGGAAAACATGTCGTCACTAAATGGACCGGACGCTCCTGTGCGCTGGCTGGATGAGGAATTCTTGCCAGAAATTACCCTCCTTGATGTAACATGTGATACAGCTCTTCCTGGCAGCATTCCTGCAACACCTGTAACAGCGGGGTCTATAAAGAGCAGGTTTACCTTTCTCCAGCCATCCCAGTTGAGTCCCTCCACCGATTTAAACACCGCTGCTCAAATACCCAGCCCTCAGAAAAAGACCCTGGATCTTCCCAAAGCGGAGAGTGAGGCTTTCGATACTGAACCCTCTAGACAGAATGGTACCAAAACCTTTTCAGAAACAAGCTCAAGTGGTGATGCTCAAGAAAACAATTCTGAAGTTGACTCTTCTGAACTCTCTAAACAAAATAGGACGGCAAGTACATTCCCTGATGAGATGATGATTGATCCCCCTGAGAGTATGTATGCTCCTGTGCGCTGGCTGGATGTCCGATTCTTCCCAGAAATTACTCTCCTGGAGGTCACGCGTGAATCAGAGCTGTCACACGTAGGAGAGTTATCTTCAATGGAGGACACACATGAGAGTATTTTGGAAAACAGTAGGCCTTCACTGGAGCCCACTGGATCAAACATGGAAAAGATTCAAACGTCAGCCGAAGAAACATTTGATACTCAACCGACTAATGTTACTCAGGACATGACCTCCTCGAGTGTTGTGTCTGTTCAGAGTGCTGCATCACAGTTCTCTACTTCTGATACGCAGTGCAACACTAGTTCAAAGACTGTCACCTCGGAGCTTCATGGTGAACCTCTGGTGACTGCGAATACCGTGGAAGCTAACGATGAAGAGCCGCCTACCAGCCAGGATGCTGAGTTGACTAGCAAGGAGACACAACCAAGCCCCAAAACATCTATGAACAGCACGTTAAATTCTCTCCAGCCCTCCCAGTTGAGTTCCTCCACCGATTTAAACACCACCGCTCAAATCCCCTGCCCTCAGAATACGACACTGGATATTCCCACCTCTATTGTAAACAGCCCCAAAGCAGAGAGTGAGGCTACAGATCGGCCTACTTCAGTCTCTAAGAACACCACTGAAACGTCCCTCGTTATTAATGAAAATCTCTCAGCTGTGAAGGCCGGTACATCTTATATGCCGAATATAACTTTCGATAGACATTCTCTTCACAAATCCAGTGCCAATACTTTTTTAGGGGACGCTGGTGCTGGAACCTTTTGCCTCCAAAACAACACCTTTGATACTAAAGCTGTTAAGCAGAATGGCACAATAACGCTGTCAGAAACAAGCTCAAGTGACGTTCGCCAGAAAACCTTCGACAAGTCCACTCCTCTTGAGGTTTGTGATTCAACAAGTAGCCCTAAAGAAAAAAATTCTGAAGCCCCACCTCCAGAAAATAATGGGACATTATCTAGTACAGAACCTAATACCAAGATGGTTGACACCCCTGAGAGCACGTTTGAGGTTAATCCAGCTGTTGACGTGGCATCTGGAGCTGTCCTACATGAGACTAAGGATCAATCACAATCAAGTCTTCCTTTGACAGATGGTCTCTCTGACACTCAAAACATGGATACGGAGAACAACAAAGGAAACACATTCAATTTGGATGACACCCTAGATTTAAGGGCAGACATTTTGATCACTTCAACACCAATGACAACCTGTAAAATTGTAAACATAAACACTCAAAGAGAGGAGGGCAAAACCCCAATGGTGCAAAAAAAGCTGTATGGGGATGGTCCCAGTAAGCCAGATGGTCAGTTGCCATCAGATGTTCCATCAAACATCGCCTGTGACCGAAAAACATTCTTTACACATCCAGCTGTTAAATCCCTTCTGCCACACTCAAGAGCCGCATCCCAGCTGTTGAGACACAAGCCGGCCTCCACCCTTCCAGGAGGGTTGGATGTGTTGACATCAGGCCTGCCCATGACGAGACAAAGAACCCAAGCTGAAGCTCTGAGGAATACAGCTGCTCCTGATGCAACCCAGGTAATAGGATTTGAATTACTCTTTGTAAACCACTAAGTGTACAAAATGCTCACAGCACATTGTGTTTTATGAAATGGATCGAATGAACTCAATTGACAATGTTGGTTACATGTAAATCCACTTTTTTTTCATGAGCAACACCAGACAACCGCACACAAACATTGATTGCATATACTGACGTCTGTTGATGAAATACTCTGTTCTTGTGTTTTTAAGACCACAGGAATATCAACCTCTTACAAGCTGCGTGCTTCAACAACAGGTAGGCAGTGTGCATCTATTTTTGAACTGGCTTGGTAGTCTCCGGTTTTATTCTTTAAACATCTTTAGGGTAAAAAATTAGAAGAACGGAATGAGAATTGCGCTAATGTTACAATTTTTAGTTTTGTTTCATTTAGTTTTTTATTTAGTTTTTTACCCATTCTTAACTTCAGTCTAACTTTTTGCTGCATACAGTATAATGCCCTCTAAATGGGAGATGATATTCATCATCCACACGGTCTTCCCCTCTGTGCTGACATTAGGTTCGAAGCAACCCAATTCAGGCTTGCAGAGACCTCAGTTGAGTGGCATACCGTCAGGCATCCAGAGAGCTGCAACAGGTCTCAGGCCGCCATCAGCAAGAAGCAACGCAGCAGCATCATCAAGCACCAACAGACTCCGCAGACCTACAGGTACTCCTACAGTGGTCAGACCTTATGTTTTAAATGTTAATTCTGATATTCAGTTACAAATAAGAAACATACATGTATGTAAATTTAAGTTCAAGTTGGGTACATACGTATGGTGTTTTTATACAGTTGTATTTCTGAGCTCCAATAATAAACAGAGTAAAAGTGAACAAACAAAAAGGAACAGCTAGCAAGACAATGAATAACCATGAATTTAAATGTAATTGTTTGTTTTTTCCCCCACAAGCAACTACTAACCCTGTGACGAAGACTTCACAAGCAAAGAAGCAACCCCTATCTAGAGGTGAAGCTTTACCAATAGCAAAGAGGAAGAGAATGGGTAAAAACTATTTTATTTAAGCATTCTAAAGACCTGTATGGTTAGTATTTACATAGCTAACTGTGAACCCCTTTAACTAAAACTGTGCAACTGTTTTTATGATGGTGTTCAAAACCTTGACTTTTCTGAGCTTCCTAAATTCAAACTCGCAATTTTATCTCATCCTCAGATATTCCCGTACCATCCAACTGTACTGACGCCTCAATATCTTCCTGTGATGCTGCAAACGGAGCCAAAACCTTGAAACAGTCCACAACCAGTAGGAGAGCTTTGCCAGCTAAAACCAAAAAGGACGGTAGGTTGTCATTGTACCATACTGTTCTGTAATGTAGAACACTTAAGCAGTGTTGTGATGCAATTTGTTTTGCTGGAGGGTTTTTATGGTCTTGACTGTAGGATTTTTTTGTGAGTTACTTACCTGTTCTTTATCACATGCTTTCAGATGCTGCAGCCAGTACTTCTGCTGAAATCTCAACATCTTGCGATGCTCTAAGCAGACCCAGAGCCCTGAAACAGCCTGCGACCAGCCATAGAGCACCGCTAGCCAAAGCAAAAAGCCATGGTAAGCTGGGAGAATGGACAGCCACGGCCACCGGAGGTCGTATGGGACTAATTAAATCAAACATTTATATATTAAAACTACAACTATGTACAATATATATTGCAACTATGGGAATTATAATATATTATGATTCTTCCTTAAAAAAATGGCATTGAGTACCCAGCAGTCATGAAATATTACGATACTTGACCTTATGAGAAATGATTAAATGCTTTGTAACAATGTTTTGATTATTTTTTATATGCATATATAAGCATATCATAACGCATTATTAGGTTATAATGCATTATAGACATGGGCGTGATATAAAGTGGTAACTTCAAACTGGTGTCTGTGGATAGTAGCCACTGCGTTGGCTGTGGGGAGAAAAGTAATGTAGGGAAGTTATACATCAGGTAGCCACCTTGACTCACCCAAGTCTGATATACAGAAAATAAAAAAGCAGAAGATAAAAGATTCCTTGTCGTTAGTAATGTAATGATTCAAATTGTATTGCAGATTGCGCCAACTGTGTCATGCTTGAACAGCAACTCAAAATGCAATCAGAAGAAATGCAAAGACTCAAAGAAGGTAAGTCTAGTTACTGTGGGTTTATCTTAATAAAGTTGAATAATAACGACTTTGAAAACAACATGCTCAAATGTTCAAGAATTAAAGAAATATCAGTGCCTCAGGGGACTTTTTCCCGTAGCAATTATCAAATAGTTGCCTCAGTAATTGTGTCATATGGGTGAGGTTGGACTCTGTCCCAGGTTGGCTTGGAAAGAGTTGAACTTGGTGGCATCAGCTCTGTACCCTATCAGATCATGTTGAAGAGCAATGTTTTGTTATTACTTCTGAACTGGGGATTTTTAGGCAAATTAAATGTTTAACTCACTGGTTGGGATGCAACAGTTTTGCTATTAAGGAGATATCATACCTGTAACATTGTTAAATACTGTTCAACCCAAAAGTCAGTTTCTAATCTTAAAATTCCACCTTCTCGTTTAGGTGTTTCTTTGGTCTGTTCTCATAAATGTGTCAATATCCCACTTTAAATTTATTTGGTCCCATGTTTAAAATTGTTATTAATGCAATTATCCATTTTTTTCCCCCAGAGCTGCTGAAGAAAAGTAAACAAGAAGAAGAAGAATACTGAAATGAATTTCCTTTTATTACCTTTTTCCACTGCATCTGTAAATATGACATATATAATATATAATAATAATATTAACAGACAACGCTGAAATGAGGATACTGTGTGTATCTATCGTTTCACTGTCAATGTTCAAACACTCTAATATAGCAATTCACATCTTGAAAAATTTATTTTTTTGTGACAAAATAAAACCTAAGGCTCTACTTCTTACTCTTACTTATGTATGCATGTATCATCTGTGATATTTGAAATAAATACTCTGTGAATTATCTGAAGAGTTAATTGTGTTTTGTGGTTTATTATTGTCTTATTTGTCACAAATATTTGAGTTTATCATGGGCCCACACATGAGATGGATGGTCTCACGTCTGGTGAACGTAACCATCCCTACGCTCGGTGGCGACGTAACGTCCTGACGTAACGTCGTCCTGACGTAACGTAAACCGTAGACCATCCCCCCGCTAGGTGGCGACGTAACGTAAAGCGTAACGTAAAGCCTACTTCCTTTCCCGACGCAAGTCCTCAGCAAGGCTGTCGCACGCTTTTTTTTGTGGCCGTTTCTCCGCAAAACTGGATTTTAAAACGATTCAAAGGAGACAGACACACCCCAGAATAACTTTCACAAGGACGTAGGTGAGTCTGGATCAATATTTGACTAAATTACGGGTGATTCTTCTTCGCTTTAGGTCATTCACCGTAACCGGCTCCACACGCGAGGAGGCCCGCTCCTCTCTCGGTTGGTGCTAGCGTTAGCTTAGCAACAAGCCCGCGCCACGTTCATTTTCGCCTTGTTTTATCAGATGTAAACGTCGCTAATTTAACAGGTTACGATACGTGTTTGGGTTTTGAAAAAAACTAAAAAAACTCACGATGTAAAAGTTGTAGCTGCAACTAAAGTGTTGAGTTGTCTTCTTGTAGTCCATCTGTCAACGAGAGATAGCTTAGCCAAGTACAGATCACAGAGGTCCAGTGTTAAATTTACTTCAAAAGTAAATTGATGTCAAAGGCTTCAGTGGGCGATCTGTTGTCCAACATTGAGGCAACACAAGCAACCATCAACAAACTGAATTGTGACGTCACTCTTACAGACTTATTCCTAAACCCCTTCATTTGTTTTCCCAATGTGGGGTGTTGCACAGCAGATGTTATTGGAGGTGAAAAATGTACCTGCTCAACTGGAAATATCTTTATAAAACACCATTTTTTTTTATCTCGAACAGCGAATTGCTTCACTTATTAGGAGATTTAGTTTTCATGCAGATCTGACAAAAGGAAGCTAAAATGTAATTAAACAGGACATATCATGTAAGACAGATGTTTAACAGACCAGGTGCAATGTTTTCATCATCATTCCTCACATATGTAATTGTGTCTTCACAGATTGACCCCTTCCTTCAGCAATGTCTCGTTTCTTTGCCACCGGGTCTGACAGCGAGTCAGAGGAGTCCTCATCCGCTGATGAGATCACCCCTAAAGCACCCGGAGCAACTTTCAAGCAGTAAGTACAACTTACATTAAATCCTATCAGCAGGACTCAAATTTAGCTTTTTGTAGTATTCTCACACACACGTATTGTTTTCACAGGTCGTTGCTTCTTAGTGATGATGAGGAGGACACTAAGAGAGTGGTGCGCAGCGCAAAAGACAAGAGGTTGGTCTGGTATCTTTTTAAGCAGCATTTCTTAAAAGCTGTACAGATGCTTTTATCAGGTATTGTTCTGACTGTATTTTTCTTGTATCTCTTAGGTTTGAGGAGTTGACCAACCTCATCAAGACCATCCGAAATGCAATGAAGATTCGTGACATGGCCAAATGTCTGGAGGAGTTTGATCAGCTATATCGAGCCTTCCTCAAAAGCAAGACTATAGTGGACAAAGAGGGTGTTCCCTCTTTCTATATCCGTCTTCTGGCCGACTTGGAGGACTACCTGAACCAGGTCAGTGGCTCAAAACTAAACCACAACTCAAAAAACACCCAGATGTAATTTAACAATATTTTTTTTGTTTGCCTGCAGCAAACAAAGTCTGTTAACCTTGGTTATTGCAGTTGGACATAATTAATATCCAAGCTCCCACTTTTCCAGTGGAATAGAAATAATCAACCTTCTTTTCTTTCCAGCTTTGGGAGGACAAAGAGGGCAAGAAGAAGATGAACAAAAACAACGCGAAAGCCCTCAGTACACTTCGTCAGAAGATCCGCAAGTACAACAGAGATTACGAAACAGAAATCGCTGCATACAAGGAGGTAAATAAGGAAACTTTATGTCAGTGGTACTGTGGTTCAAAACATACAGAAACTTTTGCTGTAGATTTTAACTACACTTCTAGATTTAAGTTGTAGGTGGGGGGCTTTTTAAAGGTGTAACACGCATCTGTGTGTGATAAAGTGAAAGAGGAGCACTTGCCTATCATGCATTGTCACCACATAGATGCTGGCCAAGCTACTCTGTGGCCACCTATCAGACTGTGGCTGTACTGTGTAGCATCTATGTGTGTAGAAGGTAGAAGTAAAATCTCTTTATCTTTTTCTCTCTATTAGAATCCACAGGAGTCTGCTGATGAAGAGGAGGAGAAGGAGGCAGGAGATTCTGGTAAGCTTGTTGTTTGTGCAGGTGTTTATTTTTAAATCACAAAATGCTGTTAACGTACAGAAAAGGTTTGATGCCCTTCCGGGTCCTGTAGCACCGCTTCCATAAATCATTGCATAAACTACAAATATTTAAGTAAATCGTCCTACCTGTTTTCACTGTTGTGTTTAAAAATGATTACAGTTTTATGAATCACGATTGTATTTGATCACAAACAGAAGAATTCATTCATTTGTAAATAGTTTTACAAACCATTATATTTACAAATGTGGAAAAGGTGTTTGTGAAAAAGTCACTGAGAGAAATCTTTATTTAACCCCCCAAAAAAACGTATCTTGAATTTGTTATATATCAGCCTTTTTTTCATTCTGTGCTTAATGCTGTTGCAAACATTAAACAAGTATGCCTGTATCACAGGTGAGCATTTGAATGTTAAGAACTCATTATGATTATATTTAATACATGTGAGCGTCAATTCTAAAATTCTTCCTGATTTTTGTTTTTCAAGGCTCATCTTCTGATAGTGAGGGAGAGGAAGGAGAAGATGGAGTTTCAGCCAAGGCCTTCCTAAAGAAAAAGCCTGAGGTGGCCCCAGAGGCCAGCAAGTTCCTCAAGTCTGCTAAAGGATCCGGGGTGAGAGGCCAGCAAGCCAAATAGAATGTGCTACATAGTAGGAACACTGAGCAACCTGCTGCAAAATACCTGATTCTAATGTGCTGGGGTTTTTCTCCCTTGACAGGATGAGTCTTCTTCTAGTGATGATGACGATGATGAGGACTGGGGGTCAGACACTGTAGACAGTGGCAGTGAGAGCTCCGATGATGGGGAGGGAAAGAGCGCTTCCCTGGCTGTGGTCTTCCTCAAGAAGTGAGTCTTCCTCTTTGCAATCGTTTGTTTTTTGTTTGCAACAGAAAGTATTTGTCTTTTTTTTTGATGAACAAAAAGGGACACAGCAGTACAAAGCAAAACTTCGTGGATACTTGATACTTTTTCTTTGTGACGTTATTTGTGTTTTCTGGCAGAAAAAACGTCACGTCTTTGCTTTTTTTGCATCGAAATTCATCAACAATTTAAAAGTATATTATGCAGGAATAAACGATAATGTTACCTTTAAATCATCACCCTTGACCCACACTACTAAGTGTTTGGTGGCCTCTGTATCTGCAGAGACCCTGCCCTCTGCCTGTATATTCTTTTAGATTTTGCTATGTTCTGAATGTTTCTGGGTGTCGGCTAGTGTAACCCCAGCCAATGATAGAGCGCAGGGTGTACTTTGAGTGTTGTGTGTTTACAAACAGCAGCCAACAAATGTACCCTATTATACATTTAAAGAAAATGAATAATTGATAGGTCAAGCAGTTGCCATCCTTCTGACAGTGTCATGTACATATACTAACCACCATACGCTCTGTGTCTGTCCTCAGGACCCAGGAGGGTGGAGAGAAGTCCGGTGAAAAGAAGCTCGGGAAGAAAAAGAAACCCAAGAAAAAAGAGCGTCTTGAGGAGGAGGCTGAGGAGGAGGGAGGCGAGGGGGTCGAGGGAGGCTGGGAGAAAGTCAAAGGTGGCGCCCCAATGGTAAAGGTGAAGAAGAAATGGAAATGTTTCTTCTTTATTTTTTTCTTCTTTATATTATCAAAATCCCAGAAAATATCATTTTAGTCTCGGAATCAACAACTTTAGTCAATATTTATGTTGTGTGCTATATTCAATCTGACAGGAAAAGCCCAAGATGTTTGCCAAAGGCACAGAGATCAACGTACCAGTGGTGGTGAAGAAGCTGAATGAGATCCTGCAAGCAAGAGGCAAAAAGGGCACAGACAGGTAACATAGCATCACTTACTAAAGCTCCACTTCAATAGAAAATATAACTACTCGTATCATTCATAATAATGAAACTCTTTAAAGCAGTAATGCATGTACCATGTGAAATTATCTCCAGCAAACAAGTTGCATAGAGAGATTTTTTATGTCAGAGCCACTGCCAAGTAGGAGCCTTTTTCATACTCTTGCACATATTTTTCCTTGCAAGTGTTATAAATCACAAGGAATAAAAAGGCTTTGTACAAGTGACACTTGTACAAATCAGTGCAGAAAATGTTCAAAGATAATGTAACTAATATAATGATGGCTATTTCTCTGATCTCATATCCCTCTCCTTTTTTCCTCCCTCTAATAGGGCGGCCCAGATTGAGCTGCTCCATGCTCTGGCAAACATCGCTGCTGAGAATAACTTGGGCCAAGGCATCCTGGTCAAGATTAAGTTCAACATCATCGCCTCCCTTTATGACTACAACCCCAACTTGGCAGCCTTTATGAAGGTAGGAGACGTTTCTTTCTAACTGTTAAATTAAATATATTATATATTTCTGTTAAATCCGGAGTTTATACCTGGGAAAAGTTCAACTATTTTGTGTTGTTCAAATTCCTTGAAGACCCAATATCCATGTGTGTGATTTTTGATTAAAAAAAATAACGTTGACTTTTTTTTTACGGTATTTGATGTGTAAATAATGTTGAATGCTTAAATGCAGAAAAATGTCAGGACTCTGACCCTCTCTTGTTTCTCTGTTTGTCCTCAGCCTGATATGTGGAAGAAGTGTCTGGAATGTATAGACGAGCTGCTGGACATCCTGTTTGAACACAACGACATCTTCATCGGGGAGAACATTGCAGAGGACAGTGAGAGTCTGGCCATCTCAGACCAGGTACCCTGTTTTCTGTTTTTTACTTTTAATTTCTGTCATGGGGATTGTCTGCATTATTTAAATTCATGGAGCTTTGTCATTTGAGTTAAACTTACACTGAAATAGTTATGCTTTTGCACAAACTGCACACTTTTGGTTGTCATGTTAGCCCAGAGAGAGGATGGCATTGCAATACAAATGAATATTTATTTATTGCTTTATTTGTGTGTTTACAGCCATTCAGGGTGCGTGGGTGCATCTTAACGCTGGTAGAGAGGATGGATGAAGAGTTCACCAAGATCATGCAGAACACCGATCCCCACTCCCAAGGTGAGCTATACCAGAAAAAAGACACAAGTATTATTCATCATTTTGAGTATCATTCAACCTCATTTTAGATGTGAAAGTAAATCATATAATATTGTAAACTGATGTTGTAAGGATCCCTGGAGTGTGTTGCTGCATCACTTGATGTTTTAAGATAAGATAAGATAATCCTTTATTAGTCCCGCAGCGGGGAAATTTGCAGGCTTACAACAGCATAGAGTAAAGTGCACACAAGAGACATAGTAGAAGAAGACAAGCTAAAAATAAAAAATAAAATAAAACAAGTATTATAAATAAGCAATAAAAAATAAAAACAATAACTGAAATATTATATTTACAGACAGAGAAAAAAACAACAACTATTTTAACTATTATTGCACAGTGTAATGTGTAATGTATTGCACAGGTTTTTATTGTCATGTTATTATTCAAACCGCTTTTTGCTCATTGCTCTCTTCTCCACTTTTTCCTCCAGAGTATGTTGACAATCTGAAAGACGAGGGACACGTTTGCGGCATCATCGACAGGCTGCTCGACTACATGGAGACCAAGGGCAGCACAGAGGAGATCTGCCGCATCTACCTACGCAGAATCATGCACACCTACTACAAGTTTGACTATAAGGCTCACCGGCGCAGCCTGGGCCTTCAGGGGGAGACCAAGGTGAGAAAGCACTAGAGTGGTACAGCCTGAGTGAGAGACGAGGACACTTATACTATATTACTATATTAGCAAGAAAAAGATCTAATCTGACCGTAACGACCTAAATTAAGAAAATATTTCTATAGGGTTTAAATTTGAAGCGTATCTACATGTGTGTGTTTATATGTATACAGTGTTTCGCCATGAGATGAGCAGCTGTCTCTGTAAATTGACTTATGAATGTGATTGGCTGAAATGTGTCTCTCCGTCTGCCGTTCAGTCCGAGCAGGACCAGGCGGAGAGCGAGGGGGAGGACAGCGCCGTGATCATGGACCGCCTCTGCAAGTTCATCTACGCCAAAGATCGCACCGACCGCATCCGTACCTGCGCCATCCTCTGCCACATCTACCACCACGCTCTGCATTCGCGCTGGTACCAGGCCCGCGACCTGATGCTCATGAGCCATCTGCAGGACAACATCCAGCACGCCGACCCGCCCGTACAGGTAGGCAGAAGACATTCATTTAGGGTTCATAGGTGTTTTCTTATGTTGATTTGCGTCTAAGTCACTTTTTTCTCTCGTCTAGATCCTGTACAACAGAACCATGGTACAGCTTGGTATCTGCGCGTTTAGGCAGGGCATGATTAAAGATGCCCACAACGCCCTGCTGGACATCCAGTCCTCTGGCCGAGCCAAGGAGCTCCTGGGTCAGGGTTTGCTCATGAGGAACATGCAGGAGAGGAACGCAGAGCAGGAGAAGATTGAAAAGAGACGACAAGTAAGTCCTACATGAGCAGTAAACTTATGACAAAGATCATGTTAGTTCTGAGAATGTATGTTTAGGTAATAGAACTCAGCCACAGGCTCAAGGGGGGGGGTGATTTGGTCTGCCACTTTTTTTCCAAACTGAAGACATTATCTAACCATTGCTTTGACCTCCCTTACAGGTGCCGTTCCACATGCACATCAACCTGGAGCTGCTGGAGTGTGTGTACCTGGTGTCAGCCATGTTGCTGGAGATCCCCTACATGGCCGCCCATGAGTTTGATGCCCGCCGCAGGATGATCAGCAAGCAGTTCCATCACCAGCTCAGGGTGGGAGAGAGACAGCCGTTACTGGGTACGCAGCATATTCCCTAACGTCTCAATACACCACAACGTTTAATCCATAGAGAAAACCAGAGAGGATAACTGTCGCTCTCTTTGTCCTCCAGGACCCCCAGAGAGCATGAGGGAGCATGTGGTGGCAGCCAGCAAGGCCATGAAGATGGGAGACTGGCGTACCTGCCACTCGTTCATCATCAATGAGAAGATGAACAGTAAAGTGTGGGACCTGTTCCCCGAGACGCAGCGAGTACGCGAGATGCTTGTCAGGTTAGCAAACACCATTCTTTGCAGCTAATTTATTGTTAAATGTTCATCATTCAATCTTATCAAGTTGCTGTTGTGACTTAAATTGAATTTAAAATGATCTGTTTTCATTTAAGGTAATTAAAACTTAGTTTGCTTTATATCAATTCAATGATTGTGCTTCCCTACGTAATTTCCTTTCAATGAATTTCCTGATTGTGTTTCCTCTTTATAGGAAGATCCAAGAAGAGTCACTGAGGACTTATCTGTTCACCTACAGCAGTGTGTACGACTCCATCAGGTGAGCACATGATGCCAATGCAGTCACTACTAAAGTATTGGGTTTGTGCAGACCGGTGTGCTTTCAGCTGAAGCTTCAGTTTGTATCAACTTAGACCAGAAGTCGCTCTAATCAGCTGTTGCAATGCCAACTAGTGTTAGTGCACAGTCATTAAAGATCAACCAAAGCTCCATTTGATCTCAATATGAGAATTATGGGAATATGGGAAAATATAGCGTTACAATTTGTGTGTCTGTCCTCCAGCATGGGGACCCTGTCTGAGATGTTTGAGTTGGAGATACCCACAGTTCACAGCATCATTAGCAAGATGATCATCAACGAGGAGCTGATGGTAAGTTTCTGCTCTGCTAGAGTGAATCCTAATAATCGTAGATGCAACAGAATGTCGCTGAGCTTTCCTATTGTTTTAGTTTTTTAATGTTCTAAATGTTTTCTGCCTACAGGCGTCCCTCGACCAGCCCACTCAGACCGTGGTGATGCACCGCACAGAGCCCACCTCCCTGCAGAACATGGCCCTGCAGCTGGCTGAGAAACTTGGCAGCTTGGTGGAGAACAATGAGCGCGTCTTCGACCTCAAGAACGGTGTCTATGGAGGATACTTCAACAGAGGTGAGTTTGGATAACACGCCTCACTGTATGAAATATATACCATATATGTCTGCATGTTGCTTACGTCAATGAACATAAGTTACATTAAAGTACATCATCAATGCTATGAATGCTGTCTCCTGGTCAAGTTCATGGAACTCTTATGCTCTCTTTGCTCTCATTTTTATGGGTTGAAAAGTGCTTATTGGGAAATAATGTTAACCTTTTTTTTCTTTTCTTTGCATTACAGATCAGAAAGGTGGCTACCAGCAGAACAAATCTTACAACAGAGGTATGTTCATTTTCTCAACCTTTTTGTGACTTTACGCACACATTTGTATTATGCCACTGTCAGCTGTAATTAACAAAATGTATATTCTGCTCACTCACCACTCCATGCCATTATAAATCTGAATGTATGTATTCAGAGTCGTATTTCCTCACCAATTTAAATTATGTTTAAATTTTGTTTTTATGTGAATTCTTGAGCACATTTAGATTTATAATAATATAAATAATAATATAAATAACTAGCTTTGTAAATTACAGAAAAATAGAATGTATTTTTTAATTTTTTAATTTATTCCTTCCTACTTTTTGTCAGAACCAACGCGTCTCTCTTATGTTGTGCTGAGGCCCAATAGTGCTTGATAATAGCTGTTAAGTCACACTGAGGTTGTACTTTGGATGCAAATTGACATGTTGACACTTAATATTTATGTTTTCCTCTTTGCGTGCTTACAGATCAGAAAGGTGGCTACCAGCAGAATAAGGGAGGCTACAATCGAGGCGGCTACAGAAATCAAAACTATCAAGGCCACCAAGGCCATCAAGGCTATCAAGGCTACCAAGGCCATCAAAACCACCAAGGCCACCAAGGCCATCAAGGCCACCAAGGCCACCAAGGCCATCAAGGCCACCAAGGATACCAAGGCCATCAAGGCCACCAAGGATACCAAGGCCACCAGGGCCACCAAAGCAACTACTGAGCTTGAAACGTGTGGCTTATAGTCTCTCCACCTGAACTAGTCTTCATTCCATAACAGTAACATCAATCTGGGTTTCTGTGCTCAACACTTGGCTCTGGGCTGTTCTCCATTTGACTCAGAACCGCTTTCAGTTGATGCTGAAACAGCTGTAAGTTATTTCAGTACAGGCCCTTCCCACTGCAACTGCTTAGTATGGTATTTCAGTACAGCCAACTTCTTTGGACAAAAATTGTTTTAAAGTTATGATTGCTAATAGAAAAATGTATAATAAAGCCATTGCAGTGTGGCTGGCTTGTGGCTGTAAGTTCAGTGACAGATGTTTCAAGTATTGACTTATCTAATAAACAATTGCAACAATGAAACTACGTGTTTTGCATCCTCCTTTTGACAGAAGAAAAAAACAATATCAAGGCAGGAAACAAAAATAGATGACGTTAACCTAATTTACTCCACACTAAACTCCATGTTAGTGATAATGGTTATAGTTGTTAGTTGACTTGTGAATTTGCAAATGTCAAGTTGAAGAAAACAGAAATGGGTCTTCCATGACTTTAATATGTCTCTATGCATTAGAAACTCAGGAGATGTTCCCTGTTATTGCAATCAGATTCTTGATGAGCAGTATTTCTCAGAAATGTATTGAAGCTGCAAACTAAAAGACCATTTCAAAATGAGTGCGTTTGTATCACAAAAAAAGATGTGACATCTGTCCAATCGCTGAACAGAATTCTGTTATAAGAGTTGGCAATGAGGACATGAAAAAACAACCACATGGTACTTGGCTACCTTCAGACTAACCTCGGGCCTTGCTGCGATAAACTCAGGGTTGTGCGGCGGGTATGTTTGACACCAAGCGACGGCCCGATGGTGTCGTCTTGTGTTCCATCATGGCTGGGTTGTACAGCTGAAGTACAGGCCTGTATTGCCGGTTAAGTGATTGGCCACCGCCACTTCTTGTTTTATTACTCCAAAGGTTTATTGTTTTCAACTTTTTGCCGCTTTTATTTTGTTTTTTTCTCGTTTTATTGTATTCAGGACCTAGAGTTCCTTGGATTTTTTTCCCTCTCAATTTGTACTTGTCTAGTAGAGTTTGTTATAGTGATTTTCGCCAAACAACTAAAAGGTAAAGGGTAACGTCAGTCAGAGTCGGCCATAACCAGCAAACATCAGACTTCGTCACCGTCACCGCCACTATTCTCTTGCTTCTGTGCAGCAACAGCCATCACCAGAGGCATTATGTTTTTAAGTTGTATGTATGTCCGTATATGGTCCATTCTAGTGAATGCGATGTCTCAGAAAACTGCAATCGATTAGATTTTGGAGATCAGAGGTGAAGGTCACTGTGACCTTAATAGTAGAATAGCATTGAAAATACTAGTTCAATAGTTGATATGCCAATTATGACCATTTCAGACAAATTTCTTAAAGGATTTAATGATAAAGTGATGGTATTTTTGACAGATATTGATGTAGACTTTAACTTGGTACTTTTAATTGCTAATTATTTGTTGCTTCAAAACTGTCTAAAAACAGCTTTTGTTGTTTGATTACATGTTTGTATACAAATACAGTTTTGTATGATGTAGCCTCTTAGTTAGCGAACAAAGGATTGAAGGCTTTAACAGTTTCCCTTTATTTTGTGGTTTTACCAAAAGTTAAAAGAACTGTTTCACCGGCGGGCAAAATGAAAAGAACTATTTAATACATTTACGTAATTTACTATAAAACATAAAGATATTGACAGTTTGTAATGACAGCAACAGTTATACATGTATTTGAACAAATTTCCGTTACACATAACAAAACAGTGTTGCACTAATTGTTCTCGGTTGTCATATAATCATTGGATTAATTTCATTCACTTTAATTCTTCATCAGCATACAGAAGATTAGGCTTTCATATGAGCGCTTTGGTTATTGCAAACATAACAACTCAGGAAATATTTAAGTGTGCATGGATTTTTAACATTCAATTGGCCAACTGTTCCCATGTTGATTTCTTATTCTACAACATTTCCTGATTCCGAACCTTAACACAAGTGTGTCCAGTGGCTCAGCACCAAGGCCTCTTCATTGATCCCCTTTACACTTGGCATTAATATGAGTTCTGCGTTCGGTGTCTCCTCTCCTCATCCCGCTGTGTGTGTGCGAGTGTAGATCTTCTTCAGAGTCACATTTTTGGGCCCTCTGGCCCTCAATGGCGATGTCTTGAGGCTGATAATACATAATGCAGCGCTGGTGGGTTCTACCGAGCCCTTTCAGAGAGAGCGATCAGATCTCAATTAATGTCAATGTGAACACTGGAGCAATAATATTGGGTGTGAATGTAATCAGATTATCTCGATATACAATCTGGACAAGAGACACATATTAATTTGAGGTGTAAAGGGGTTTTCCCTCTGAGCAGGTGGCCTATTGGCTGCCTCCCCTCAGGCTCAGTCTTCTGTAGAGCTCTTTCCTCAGCAGGTCCCTCTCTTTGCGAATCCCCTGCAACACGGTGCGATTCTCCTGAGCCCGACGCACCAGGTAGGGGAGCGTGTCTTCCACTGAGCCATATGGCACTGACTTGTATACTGCATAGCCCTCCTTTGCTGCAGGGAAGAGGAGAGAGAGTTTTTTAGCATTTAATTCTTACCTAGCGGAGTTTGCATGAAGACAGATTGGGTGGTCAGAGCCGCTGGCCTACAACTGAAGGTCTGCAGGTTCAGTCCCTTTGTCAGGCTGTAATTGAAAAACGCACAGGACCTCTTGCAGAAAGTGTAAATGTAAGAATGGCAGTTGAGGCACAGCTCACCCAGTGTGAGGGAGACGTGATCACACATGCCCAGCAGCTGGCCGAAACACACTGAGCCTCCATCACTGTCAACCCCCAACTCTTCCATTCTGAAGATGACATACACAAAATATTTACATCATGTCCTGCAACGGAGTCGCAAGATGAACTGAAGGGGTGATGAGATGATTAAAAGAATACTCCACCAATATAGCACTGCACTGATATAATAACATGGACAGTAGGCTTCAAACTACTTAATGATGTGAAATTGGTGGTGTTCCTCTTTAACAGAATAAGGAAACAGAAAAAATAATTCATGCCATAAAAAGTTATGCACATTGTTTTTATCACGTGGTCTCACCGTTTGGCTGCTCGTCTCACTGACTCCTCGTTGTGAGTGGCGACTATGATCCTGTACCGCTCAGGTTTCTGTGAAATGGCTTCCAGCATCACATCCAGTGAGCCGTTGTAACTGCACAAACACAAGTTAATAGAAGAAACGTGTTGGAATCAAGTTCAGTATCAGAAATGATCATAGTTAATTCACTAAACTCCTGCAGAGATGAAGTATTTTTGTAGGCCAGCCCCGGAAGTTCATCACACTGGTTCCCTCGACAAAAAGCAAAAATAATTTTCCCATTGAATTTATGGTTATTGCAGAAAATAAACTGTACTGATGTATTTTATGTCATAGAGCAGAACCTCAACATCTCTTAAACTTGTGTTTAAGACCTTATTTCAGGCAAAAACCCATTTGAAAAAAACCAGGGAACTAGAACTGCAAAAAAGCTTACTCATTCCCAGGTTGTATGACTCATTCCTGCAGCATTCTGGCTTTAACAAATGCAACAGACACAGCTAATGCTCTTGAGTTGATGTTCATTGGTATAAATGATTAAACCCAGACGAGTGCTAGACTCAGTTTTATGTAGTTTTGGCACTATGTGGGATGCCTGGTGAGTAATGACCACTTCCTCTTTTCCACCTGTCATTGGTGTCCTCCCAGCACTTATGAACGGGATCCATGCGACCCTCCTTATCTGCTAGCTTCCTCTCTTTGTCCATATAGGCTCCTCGTACCAACTTGACCCCCAGACAGAAACTCTCATTGTTTGACAGCCGCAGAGCTTCTAATAGGAGCGACCTGGACTCCTGAAAGACACAGACGGAGAGGGGAACATCTGATAATGTAAGAACAAACTTAATCTTATTAACTACCGTATTCAGTCCAATTTGAATTAATTTCCTGATATTTGTAAAAAAACAAAAACATATTTGCCTTGAGGTAACACTGATATGTGTTCCAAATCCAGGTACCATCTTTGTTGAACTTCTTCATCATCGCCATGGTGACAAGAGAGAGTGCAGGATTCATGTAGGTGTACTCCGCATCAACCAGGACTCTGACTTTGTTCACGCTTGCCTAAAAAAGCACAATGGATCTCTAAAATAAAGATGTTTAAGATGCAAAGTAGTAATTCAGAATTAGAAAAACAATGTCAGTTTGTTGCAGTTCTCCCCATGTACATTTCCTTTACATATACCTCTGCTATTTTGTTGAGTCTCTGCAGGCCACAGAGGAAATGGGCAACTTCACGTTCATCTAAACCAGGGAATTTGATTGGCTGAAAGAGGCAGTTTCAGACAAAGGTCAGAGGTCATTTAACATTTAATTTAACAGAATCAACCTTATCATGTCTGAAAATCTTTGTATATTTAAACTTGGGCAAAAGGAAGACAGCTGACCTCTCCATCCATAGCTCTGACTAGAAGATTCAGGTCATATGGTCGTTGGTTGATGAGGGTTGTGAGTTTCACCTTTACACAAGCAGTTCAGACTCGTCAGTGAGAATGAAGACATAAGGTCTACACAAAATTCCAAGAACAAACTGGACACATCAAACACTAAAATGTGTGTTCTTATCTTTTTTCCCACATATTTGAACTGTATTCAGCTACGGTTTGGCCTTGAAAACCTGGGAATATCCCAAATGGTTTTCCTTGTGTTCAAAATAGTCAGAAAAGTCACTGGTGGATCAAAGAAAATCTAAATAAAAATGCCCCCCACCTTTATTGAAAGATTTAATATTTGAAAATGGTCATTTCTTGCATAACATCTAATTTACAGTAAATATGATAGTAGCAGTTCAATTGAAAAAGGCTTTGAGAAGTGATTTCCTAACAATGTTATGAATGTTGAATTAAATCGTTGCCTTACACACAGCTCCGGGCTGAGCAGAGCTGTCATCTTCAGCTGCATCATCGGGTCTTTGCTCCAGGCGTTGCTGTGTGATATCCGCACACACTCCAACATGGCCTCCATGTTGTCGTCATATCTCTTCTCGCTGTTGGTGACAAAAAGCAAATCACTTTTTCACACACAAGAGCATTTCCCTTTCAAAACAGCAGTGTAAAGGAAATATTGGTGTCCAGTTTAGCTGAGGTGCAATATGTCAAACAGAGAGACATTCTTAATCACCCCTGAATTTGCAATAATAATCAATTTATATAATTAACTCTATTATCAGCAATTAACAGGTAACCACAGAGCTATGACCAGACTTTGTCACAACAAAAGCATTGTGAAAAAGATCACATTCACAGCAGGCTACCAACAAGTTCCCTACCACATTGTTGTATTTTGTTTGTCTATGCGATCATTTCCCTCTTAATCATGGAAAATAACTTAGTTACAACTTTCTCCCCTCCTTTGTCCAGCCTTGGGTCGGTGTTGTGACAATATGATTATTTGACACCATGTTCTCTTTATTTCAAAACCATTAAGTGTGGTACACGAACAATAAATCACAGGAGGACATGTGTAACTACATCAATGTGAGCTTAGTCAGTGTTATGCCCTAAATAGGAGCATACTTAAGATTAACCAGTGCATCAACTGTTTTTTCTATCCTCTAATTGTCTTTGCGCAAAATCAGCTTCATCAGCTTCACAATGTGAAATGATGTTTAGTTGTTTTATTTCGTTTGTTTTTCATATGTTGTGGTTTTCTGTTTTGTCAAGCCTGAGCACACTTGAGTTATTAACAATTTGTCGTACCCGGTGCTCTCCCCAAGATCCTCCTCAATTGGTACCGCCAGCATGGGCCTCAGTCCCAGCAAGCTCATCTTCTCCATGGACTGAGAGATCTCACTCTCATTCTCACCGGCAACAAACTGTGCATACACGGTGGGCCGCAAGAGCAAAGAGAACCCCCTCCTCCCCAGGAGGGTGCGCGCCACCGACATCAGCTGTAAGAAGAGGAGAAGAAGAAGAAAAGTGATGGAGAGGAGGACAGGATTCATGGCGAGACACAGACGCAGTCGTAGAATGTATCCACAGTAAGTAGATATACATTTTTAAAGTAGTTGTAACCTTTTATTTCATGCCACTTTCTATTTCTTATTTATGTCACTGCTTCCAGCTTCACAAATGTGTGGATGTACTGCTATTCTATTTTATCTTTAATAATTAAACATTTGTTGCAGTTGGTTGGACAAAACATCAGCATTATGAAGGTGTCGCTCTGGAATATGAGACCTTCTGATGGCATTTCTCTTTATTTTCAGAATTTAGAATATATTCAGAAATCTATGATTTAGAAAAAATAATCTGCAGATCAATACTCTATATACTGACATACTTTTACTTAAGTAACTTTTGCAGTGCAGGACATTTACTTTTAAGTGAGGAATCGGAATACTTCTTCCACCACCGCAGCTCTTATTTTGTACATATTTTCCAAGCATTCATTATGTGCATTACACAACAGTACGACTGTAAAACAAGGAATCATAACAAGACAACACAGTCAATGCCTTGACAACATTCCTGCTTAGGGGAATATAGAGACGAAGATATGTCTTCGCATTCCTCCCCAGCACAGTATCATGGAAGATTATAAAATAGTCACAAAATGAAATCTATTGGTTTGTGAAAAGAGACATAAATTGGCGATTTTTTGGGGGGTCACTCATCACAAGACAAATATATTGCATTTTTGTGACTATTTCACAAACTGTTATGATGTGTTGTTCTCACATATTCTTTTTATCCATTCACTCATCTGTGTTATTCATCTCATTTTCCTCCAAATAATAAAATAAAACTCACAAACTCTTACCTTCCCACAGTTGTTGACAAGCACAGGGAAGGAACAGAGGCGGAAGATGCCCAGAGCACGGAGCAGCTCACCCCAACTCTTTACCCTGAAGGCGCTGGGATCCTCAAAGGCCAGAGTCGCAGAGAGAAGGTCCGGCTGCCTGACCGCCACTGTCCTGGAGGTCCCAGTACCCAGCAGCCTCACCGACAACAGGTGAGGGAGTGAGGGACGCAATCGAGACATCATCATCTCCAGGAAGAGTTTTTATGTGTGTGTTTGTATGTCACTGACTCAGCTTGCAGGTGGAGTCTCAAGGATTTGAAATGAAGTTTGAATCTCCTTTAGGTAAAGTTTTGAGGTGTATATTGTCAGCTCAAATATACTTTATCAGCCTTACTGCATAGTTAACATTTAATGATCTTTTTGTGTGTGTTTAAACAAAGCAAAAACAAAACAGCCTAAATGAGACAGTACAATTTGAATTGTTAAGCTTCTCCAAAGCTACCACTCACGTTTGAAACTCACAAAAAAAAAAGCAAAATAAATAAGTCAGTATATTGAAACACCTTACCCTACTTTCCCCAACTGACTCTCTGAAGACCTGAATGGTGCACAGCTATGCATGTGCGATTTGAGGGTTTTTCGTGTGGACCAGTAAAATTTATCTTCTTTTGACTTACTCGCTGGTTAATGTGTGACTAAATTCAAGTAAACATCAAGTTGACCCTTAGAATCAACCAACAAACGTTTTCCCTCGGTTTCCACAAAATGGACTTTAAAAGCTCACTTTGTTATGGATAAAAACAATACATGTTGCCTTTTTAACAGTGACCCAGAGCTACAGTTGTAAAGCATCTGGGTTTTTTTCAATAAGGATTTGTAAATGCCTAACAATAAATTAAAGATTTTTCAACAGACCCAGGGAAAAAAGTGGATATATAACATACACTCGAGAGAGAGTTCATTTCTGAGGGGGGTGGGCGGGTGAGTTAAACATATTTTCCCAAAAAAGACCAAGCAAAGCGGTCAGGAGAGGAAATGATTAACTGCTGCACATGGCAGGAGGCTTACCCACTATTGAGGTCCTTGTGGTCCAGACATTGTATTTTTTGACTAAATATTACTTGACTTTGATGCGGCAGAGATATTATACAACACAAATATTACCGACTTGTTAATCTGATTGACTTCATTGCTTGTGTTTGTGTGGATGAGGGTGACGTAGGGAAGTGGATATTCTCGTTTATACAAAATGGTTTTACTCACCACGTGGTTGTTTTTTAATATGTCAACGACTTGAGAAAACGGGAGAGTCAGTTGAATCCATGCAATCATTGGAAACTGTTGATCCGGCCTGCTGTGATTCTAGGTTAAAGATTACTTCTTTCTGAAGCAGTTTTGATAAAGAAACACACACTCTTTGTGCAGGTTAAAGGGGTAACTAGTATGTCAAGGTATTTTTCTTTCATCAAACAGAAGAGAGAGAGTTCAGAGCTTGTGTCGGCTGATTTTGACAGTTTGACTAAATGTTACCCTGCAGTTTCAAAGAAAAGTTTGATATTTTGGGAAAAACTGTTATTCACTTTCTTGCTGAGAACATCAATATCACTTTCATGTCCATTCAATTTGAAGCTAGGACTGGCAGCAGTTTCTTAGGTTAACATAAATACCAGAAACAGGGGCACAGCTAGCCTGGCTCCAGCATCTTTAAAACTCACAGATTGATGAGCCATATCTCCTTTGTGAATTCGGTAATAAAACTGAGGTGTAAAAACATCATGTTGTGGTTTTTGCCGCTGGTTTCCTGACAAGTCACTGCCTCTGGTGGTTTATTCTGCCAACCAATTTCAGCTATAATTCCACTGCAACTACTTTTTATTTTTATTTATAGCAGCTGCCTGTAACAAATATGTGACTCCCATGTGTCAAAAGTTTGCTAGCCTAGATCCAGTACTTACGGTAAAGCACAAGAACCTCATTTATCGATATCTTAACGAACCATTGTTTTGTTTTTTCATGTAGTCAATTCTCTGTATGGGGAAGCTGCATCACAGAATCTGACGCATCATACATTTCACTACTCCAAAGTTAGCAAACCAATAGCTAGCAAAATGTGTTGCCTTCCTATCGCTAGTAGTAAGGTAAAGTAGGCTATGGGTTGCCGGTCCCAGAATGTAAGGGGCCCCATAAAACAACTTTTACACACTATTGTAAAAAAAAAAAGCAAACAAGATTTATCTTGCTAGCTTTTCCAGTGTTTATGCTAAGCTAAGCTAATTGTCCCCTTGAGCTAGCTTAATTTGTCACCTACAAACATGAGAGTGGTATCAATCTTCTAAACTAACTTCATGGCAAATTAGCATTTTTCCCAGAACAGATAACTTTTGCTACGATTTGTTTTACGGCTAATCCAAAGATCTAGATGGTATCAAAAACGACAAACCTAATTCCTATACAGTCACTTTTAGTTCAGTGTTTCAGTGAAAAAAATTGAATTACAAAAGACGGAAGTATGGATTCAATTTGTTTTATTTTTCACAATGGAATGGATATTTGAAAAAGGAAATCTTCAACAGCTATTTACAAATTTGGATCAATCTCATTCATCTATTTATCAGCTGAACCCTTGGGAAAACACACACACACAACACAGTACATTGGGTTCCTTCAATTGATGCTAGAAATTGCTAAAAGCGCTATTAGGCCAAAACATTTTTACAACTTTACATATATTTTTATATTTTAAAACACAGCTCTTGAGCTCATATCCAGGTAGGGCCCCTGGGGGTGGGCGTGTCCATGCTGGTGTTGTCTGTACAGATGCCTGAATGGGATGGAGAGGGATGGGTGAGGGTCCTGACAAAGCCGGAGAGGGTAGGATGGGAAGGCAGGGTAGAGGGCTTGGGGAGGGGTGGAGGAGGGATGACTGGAGGGAAGTGATGGATCCAGCTGAGGGAAAAGAGACGGGTGGTGCAGTACCATCTCTGGGCGATAGGGGGCAGCAGGATTGAACTGTGGGATGGCACCTATCTCAACTGGAGGATACGAGGAGTTGGAGGGATTGGGCAGGTTTTGAGGATACCCTGTTTGGGGCATTGATGGAGCTGAGGAGACAGACTGCTGGAAAGAAGAGGAGACAGCCAAGCAGGAAGAGGGTTGGAAGGAAGGGTGAGGGTGGTGGTGAGGAAGGGAGGAGGACGGATGGGTGAAGGAGGAGGGAGGGAAGGAAGCAGCCAGGGATGAAGCCTGGGCTTGGTGGCCGAGATTTGGGAGGTGATAGGTATGGTGGGCAGAGTTGGGAGACACATTGGTAAATGACAGATTCTGCATGTGTGGGGGGACGGAGGGGAAGGAAAAAGATGTGGGGGCGCCATGAGCGGGTAGAGAGCACGACAGGCCGGGAGCCTGATGGTGGCTGTAGTTGTGGAGATACTGAGCGGCAACTGGAGCAGGATCG